>NC_092224.1:92471283-92483783 GCF_036320965.1 Panulirus ornatus | reverse complement strand
CGAATTTTAAGACACGGATGAATAGCACTCACACACGATGACAGAACTTACCGTCACAGAGAAGTACTAAGACGGATAGATAAGGTGAAGACTTCAAAAAAAAATCCAGGTCCTGATCGTTTCTGTCCAAGAGTAGTCAAAGTTAATCAATGATTCCAGTTAATCTTTCCAGGATGGAATAGTCCCACAGGACTGGAGACAGACAGACGTCACTCCTATATACCAAAAGGGAAACCTCAATTGCCTTTAGATTACCTTCCTATTAGCTTCATATTATGTAAACTTCTGGAGTCGATTATCAAGAGATAAAGTCGTAGCCTCTCTGGAGCAACACAGTGATACACAACATGATTTTAGAAGGCGCACATCATTCCTGGCCAAACCTCCTTGTATTTTATCATCATTCAATACCCACAAGATAAAAGCAATAGATATTATATATCTGGATTTCCAAAACGCATTCGGCACAGTTCCCCCCCAGCGTTGAAATGATGTATGGCGTCAGGACCTTGGGGGAGTACTGGTTGCGTTGGAAATTAGACAGAAAAGCCTAGTGACGTGATAGAAGGCAGAGTCGTAATGTATGGGGGAATCATCACCTGTGGTCACCCGTTACTACTGGAGTACTCCAGGGATCTGTCCTTGGGCCTAGACTCTTTTCATCATTTATATTGACGATGTTGAGCGTAGGACTGGATAGCCTAGTGTTCAAATGACACGAAGATCAGCAATGCCATGGTCACTGAAGAAGATAGAGGCTTACATTACAAGAGGATCAAGATAAAAGTCACCGCATGGTCTGGAAATGGCAAAATGCCATTTAACTTCAATAAATGACAGCTGTTACAAGTAGCAAACCTCTCAACAACAAAAAATACGATTATGAACTGATGGGCCACAAGATAATAGACCACTTGTGTTTGGCATCTATCGGTCGTTGTCTCCAACAACTACACATCCTCCCCACACTGTCATGAAGCTATCAAGAAAGCCAATAGGATGTTAGGGTCTGTTAACAGAAACTTTTCATACAAAAGCAGGGATGTAATATTGCCACTATACTCAAGTCTAGTTAGAAGCCACCTCGAATAGTCGGTGCACTTCTAGGCCCCTCACTTACGTAAGGATATTCTTAGATTGGAAGACGTGCAGCGAAATGATTCCTTCCTTCCTTGCGTAACAGAATATATGAGAGATTGCAAGAATTAAACTTGTTCCCTCTAAGCAAGAGGCGCCGCCGTGAAAAATGAATGCATTGTTTTGAAATAATTAAACGATTCAGCAAAGTCGATATTGACAATGTCTTTACAGTAGTGCCAGCGCTACCAACGAGAGAAAACGGACCAAAACTTGTGAGTTCACGGAATTGATCAGGACTATACGAAACATTTCTCCACCAACGACATTACTGACACATGGAATAAGTTCCCAGAACATATTGTTCAGGGCAACACTCATGATATCTTCAAAATTAGGCTTGATCATCACTTGTCATTCTCCGGTACTGAATAATTCATTTCATCAGTCATCGTAGCATCATGGTATATCATGCTACCTTCTCAGCCATCGATCTCTCCCTTGGCCATGCTTCAGTACCGTACCAACACTGATTGACCCCGTGTCGCCTGCTTTGAGAGGGCAAGTGAGAACTATTGTATCACTCTTCAACATCAGGAATGATACAGACATGGTAACTGGAGAGGCTGGAGCTCAAGTTTATCCTTATTGTTGTCTTCGTAACAGAGAGTGAAGGGATGCATGTCGCTGGTGATGGGTTGCATGACATGTTCACGCTCTACCTTATGACCTTCCCATAAGAATTTCCTTCTGACATATTAATCCTGCAAGGTATTTTTTTTTCTCTTGCCCCCATCCGGCGTATTACCGAGAGAGAGAGAGAGAGAGAGAGAGAGAGAGAGAGAGAGAGAGAGAGAGAGACTTTAATTTGCTCTCCTTTTCGACTGCTTTTATGGGAATGCAATTCTTTTTCTTCTTGAGTAGTGTTAATTAACGTCCAGACCACCTCGCTTGGACTTTGGGTCTGTATGGCCTATGTAACTCTTTGTAACTCCACGACAGCCTCTCTCTCTCTCTCTCTCTCTCTCTCTCTCTCTCTCTCTCTCTCTCTCTCTCTCTCTCTCTCTCTCTCTCTTCCCCAATACACCACAGTCAGCACCCCTCACATCATAACACCTGACAACACGTGACTCTCACCTGTCGTTCCCCTTAACCGCAGACTTTGTGGCGGTGAGCGGTACGCCAATTGGCGAAATTCTCTTTTTATTATCACACATCTCTCTCTCACCCTTTCATTATTTACTCGAGCAAACCACCTCACACCACATACTGTCCTCAAACATCTTATTTCAATACATCCATCCTCCGCACAACCCTATCTATAGCCCATGCCTCGCAACCATATAACATTGTTGGAACTACTATTCCTTCAAACATCCCCATTTTTGCTCTCTGAGATAACGTTTGTTCCTTCCACACATTCTTCAACGCTCCCAGAACCTTCGCCCCCCTCCCCCACCCTTGTGACTCACTTACGCTTCCATGGTTCCATCTGCTGCTAAATCCACTCCCAGATATCTAAAACACTTCATTTCCTCCAGTTTTACTCCGTTCAAACTTACCTCCCAATTGACTTTTCCCCTCAACCCATCTGAGCGTAATGACCTTGCTCTTAATCACATTTACTCACAACTTTCTTCTTTCACACACTCTACCAGACTCAGTCACCAACTTCTGCAGTTTCTCACCCGAATCAGCCACCAGCGCTGTATCATTAGCGAACAATAACTGACTCACTTCCCAAGCCCTCTCTTTCACAACAGACTGGATACTTGCCTCTCTCTCTCTCTCTCTCTCTCTCTCTCTCTCTCTCTCTCTCTCTCTCTCTCTCTCTCTCTCTCTCTCTCTCTCTCTCTCTCTCTCTCTCCAAAACTCGTGCATTCACCTCCCTAACAACCCCATCCATGAACATATTAGACAACCATGGAGACATCACGCGCTCCTGCCTCAAACCGACATTCACTGGGAACCAATCACTTTCCTCTCTTCCTACTCGTACACATGCCTTACATCCTTGATAAAAAAAACTTTTCACTAATTCTAGCAACTTCCCTCCTACACCATATATATATACACAGCACAGTATAGAGGCGCAGAGGAAACCAATAAACACAGTCGGACGTTCGTCCTTGTTGACACCGTGGCGCGCGGGCGGCTGTTGACGTCAGTATGATGTCACCGTTGTTGTGGTCTTGCTGCCGGCCAGGGATGGGGAGCCGGGCTTCCGGAAGGAGATGGTTCATGGCGGAGGTTTTCATCATCCGCCTCTGCACCGCATTCTGCTGCCCTCGATTTACCTGAAGATGGCGCAGTAGGTGTTCTCTAGGGAGGTTAACGCGCAGTCGTTCTTATCTGGGGAGGTGACGACGCAGGAATTGAAGCTGACGGTTGTTATCCGGGGAGGTAATGACGTATTAGTGGTTGTTTGAAGGGTGTGACGGATGTAATGGCTTGTGGTTGTTCTCGGATCAGTTGGTTTAGCCGGTCTGCCGTGTTTGGGGGGGAGGAGCTGTTTAGAGCTGACGTCATTGATGCCTTTGGACACGACGACGGTAACGACCCTTGAAGACGACCTGTGAGATTTCTCAGCACGATAGGATGACCCTTCAACACGACCTGTAGAATCCTCAGAGCACGACGGCGTACGCCCCTACTGAACACGACGGCGTACGCCTCTACTGAACACGACGGCGTACTCCCCTACTGAACACGACGGCGTACGCCCATACTGAACACGACGGCGTACGCCCCTACTGAACACGACGGCGTACGCCCCTACTGAACACGACCGTACGCCCCTACTGAACACGACGGCGTACGCCCCTACTGAACACGACGGCGTACGCCCCTACTGAACACGACCGCGTACTCCCCTACTGAACACGACGGCGTACTCCCCTACTGAACACGACGGCGTACGCCCCTACTGAACACGACGGCGTACGCCCCTACTGAACACGACCGTACGCACCTCCTGAACACGATGGTACGCCCCTCCGACGTTACGCCCCTCCTGAACACAACGGTACGCACCCTTGTGAAGGACGGTACGCATCCCTGAGGTGATATACCCTGGCCTTTAAGGTACGCACTGTCGTGCTCAAGGGATGATGGTAGGTTAAAAATCTCGAAAAAAAAAAAATGAAATTTAAAGTTCCACAAAAAAAAAAAAATTGAAATTTAAAGTTTCACAAATAAAGTTCCCCCACATCGGTAGGGTCGCTGGATCGAACACTTAACAAGAGAAACATGAAACTTTTCAAATAGATTATTATGATCACGTTTCTGATTATTTGCTGATCAACAGTGATCATCCAGTCCACAAGGAAGGCCCATATTTTAAGGGGTTATATCGACTTCTTATCTATTTTCTAGATAGACGTAGACAAAGTATCTCAGTGATGGTATGGGTTAAGAGGACATATGTTGGGGTGGGTGGATGTAAGTCTAGGGCATACAGTGGGCACACATGGGAGGGTGACAGGGCCCCCTTTCCCATCAGAGAGGTTAGGGAGGTCTGCGATACATTACATAACATATGGGACGGGTAGTTACAGAATATACTGACACTGGGCCTATTATTAACACTGATAATGATAGAAAAAAAAATATTTTGGAATATTACACATGGGTCAGGTCAAGTTACAGAAGGTGTTCATACTGGGGCGGGGTTACCCCCAGGTGTGTTTACATAGCCGAGGGCATAGTCAATTTTGGATACAGTGTCGTATCGTCGTCAGGGATACTGCGACCAGTGAAGTAGTCACAAAGCAAAGCTGTCGGGACTGTAATTACGTCTTGAGGTCTAAAATCAGATTTTTTTTTTTTTTTGGGGGGGGGGGGGGACGTTCGTTAATACAGTGTCTTAATTTGTGTTCATCAGGAGGAGAACAGAGTTCATCAGAACAGATCGGGACTTTGGAATGTTCAAGATCATTGTTCTTCGCGTCGATGTCAAGAAATGTATGACATCAGAAAAGCTTGTGGTGTGATAAATGTAACATTGTGTTAAGGATGCAGGTACGAAAATGTTGACAAAAAAAAAACAACACTAGGGTTGATACAGCAGCGTAAAAAGAGTTCCTGCACTATAAACGACAGCGTGAACGGGGACACTGCTAATGTGTGCAGCAGGGGGGGGGGGGGGGTCGGTGATAGCTTAAGACACTCCTGATTTGAATTACATATTCTTGTCAAGTTAAAATCCTTTTTTTTTTTCCTCTTTTTTTTCACCACAGAACCCATTCGTGGGCCAGTCAGGTCTCTTATTGTCTGTCTTTCTCATGTAAACTCATGCAAGTTTAGGATACTCACTTGATCAAACGCGAATTTGAACCAGTTTTATTTTCCCCTTTTAGATTGGTGTGTGTGTGCCATAATTGTATCATCCCTGTTTTTGTTTGCACTTATTGCTTCATCATACGTTTAATAAATGATTTATTTCTTATTTATGTTGTTTGAAATGCATGTGCGCCACGTATCATACCACAAAAGGAAAGAGTGAAGACTGAATGAATTTACTGTGGCTCGGATTATTATTATTATTATTATTATTATTATTATTATTATTATTATTATTATTATTATTATTATTAGTTTTATTATTATTATTATTATTATTATTATTATTATTATTAGTATTATTATTGTTTTTATTATTATTATTATTATTATTATTATTATTATTATTATTATTATTACACCATCTGGCAAAATGCAATTCCTAAAGGAAGGTATCTTGCAAGGGACTGTACCGACGTAGGTAATGTGTCCCTGGTCTTGGTCCCGGCCAGTATGATGATCCCTATAATTACGGTAGTTCATTGTGTTCGTTCATGACGTCACCATCATCAGTTTATGTGGGTTATGGAATGCCCGCGGTGTATGGGTAGACTGATTAATACATGACAGCTAGAGACTGAGTGTGAACGAATGGGGCCTTTGTTGTCTTTTCCTAGCGCTACCTCGCACACATGAGGGGGGAGGGGGATGGTATTCCATGTGTGGCGAGGTGGCGATGGGAATAAATAAAGGCATACAGTATGAATTATGTACATGTGCATATATGTATATGTCTATGTGTGTATATATATGTGTACATTGAGATGTATAGGTATGTATATTTGCGTGTGTGGACGTGTAGGTATATACATGTGTATGGGGGTGGGTTGGGCCATTTCTTTCGTCTGTTTCCTTGCGCTACCTCGCTACCGCGGGAGACAGCGACAAAGTATGATGAGTAATATAAGTATATATATTTGTGTGTGTATGTGAAATGAATATGATTGAGCAGGTTCTATGGAGACAAGTCCTCAATAATGACAGATTTCGCTATATATTTTTTTCTGACAAATGTGTTTGAAGCCATTAAAAAAAAAATGATGCAGACCAGATAACCACGCATCTCCGGCCCCGTGTTGAGACGCGTGACGCCCACACTAGCTGGCGAACAAGTGTCTGCCTCACACACACACACACACACACACACACACACACACACACACACCTGTAGTATCTTGATATCATATATATATATATATATATATATATATATATATTTTTTTTTTTTTTTTTTTTTCATATTATTCGCCATTTCCCGCGATAGCGAGGTAGCGTTAAGAACAGAGGACCGGGCCTTTGAGGGAATATCCTCACCTGGCCCCTTTCTCTGTTCCTTCTTTTGGAAAAGGTGTGGAATGATATATTACACTGTGGCGTCACGGCACACCATATTATGCCACAGGTGTTAAGACTGGCAGATGATATAGAGTTACCATGTGGGTCGTCGCCAGGTATTGTGGTCGCCATGTATCGCTTGCCCCTGGGATGCGTCCGGGTCGCTGGCGCCCTGATGCAAGCAAACGACCCCGATTTGAATGCATTTCAATTGCATCGCTTTCATCCATGAGTCCACACGGTGGGCTGTGGGCGAAGCGATGCAGGCACCCGGCTAACTGGGGGGATGACAGCCTGGGGCAGATATAGACGCCAGTAATGTGGTCACAATTGGATATTTATCAGTAAGGATAACGAACGGACTTGTCAGCGAATAGCGAGTCTATTTTTGTTAATTTCTTGGCGTGATACTCTGGTTCTCGTATCTCTGCATGATTTTGTGTCAGTGGTAAAGAAAAATGAGTATTATTTAATGTACATCTTTTTTTTTTAGAAGTGAGAGAGAACTTATTTTGTAAGAATGTCAGAAAATACATTTTCTCTAAACAAAATATATAGAAAATGCATTCGTCTCGTCACTTCTGCATTAAACATGAACTTCGCCCAAGGGATGTGTGCAAATGAATACCATCTAGGGACTTGCCTCCACCCACCTAATCCACCCACCTATCCTAGCTAGAACACACCCTTCACCCGCCTACCCCTAGGATCGTACCCTCCACCCCCATCTACCCCTAGCATCATACCCTCCACCCACCTACCCCTAGCATTTTACCCTACACCCATCTACCCCTAGCATCATACCCTCCACCCACCTAATCCTATCATCATACCCTTCACCCACCTGGCCCTAGCATCATACACTTCATCCACCTACCCTTACCATCATGCCCTCCACCCACCTACTCCTAGTATCACACCTTCCACCCACCTACCTCTAGCATCTTACCCTCTACCCACTTGCCCCTAGCATCATACCCTTCACCCACCTACCCCTACCATCATGCCCTCCACCCACCTACCTCTAGCATCATACCCTTCACCCACCTGCCCCTAGCATCATACCCTTCACCCACCCGCCCCTAGCATCATACCTTTCACCCGCCCATCCCTACCATCATAACCCTCCATCCACATACTCCTAGCATCATACCCTCCACCCACCTACCCCTAGCATCTTACCCTACACCCACCTACCCCTAGCATCATACCCTCCACCCACCTACCCCTAGCATCTTACCCTACACCCACCTACTCCTAGCATCATACCCTCCACCCACCTACCCCTAGCATCTTACCCTACACCCACCTACCCCTAGCATCATACTCTCCACCCACCTGCCCCTAGCATCATACCCTTCACCCACCTGCCCCTAGCATCATACCCTCCACCCACCTACCCCTAGCATCTTACCCTACACCCACCTACCCCTAGCATCATACTCTCCACCCACCTGCCCCTAGCATCATACCCTTCACCCACCTGCCCCTAGCATCATACCCTCCACCCACCTGCCCCTAGCATCTTACCCTACACCCACCTACCCCTAGCATCATACTCTCCACCAACCTACCCCAGCACCATACCCTTCACTCACTCCAAGTCAACGGAGACAAGATGGCTTTTCATGCCATTTCCATATTTTTGCCCAGTAACAGCGCCGATGTTTACATTGACGGTAAGGTCATTATCATACTGACGGTAGGGTCAGTATCATACTGACGGTGAGATCAGAATCATGCTGACGTGTCAGTGAAAACTTTTTCAAGCATCGGGCCAGTGCCTGTGCAAGGCAGTGTAAGGAATAGTGTAGCAGTGTGAAGAATTCCACAGTGCAGCGATGGTAGCATTAGCAGTGTGAGGGACAGTAGCAGTATGGAGGTGGTGGCAGCAGCAGTGTGAGAGACTAGCAGTATGGAGGTGGTGGCAGCAGCAGTGTGAGAGACTAGCAGTATGGAGGTGGTGGCAGCAGCAGTGTGAGGGACAGTAGCAGTATGGAGGTGATTGCAGCAGCAATGTGAGGGACAGTAGCAATATGGAGGTGGTAGCAGCAATGTTAGGGACAGTAGCTGTATGGAGGTGGTGGCAGCAGTGTGAGTGACTAGCAATATGGAGGTAGTGGCAGCAGTGTGAGTGACAGTAGCAATATGGAGGTAGTGGCAGCAATGGGAGGGACAGTAGCAGTATGGAGGTGGTGGCAACAGTGGGAGGGACAGTAGCAGTATGGAGGTGGTGGCAGCAGTGGAAGGGACAGTAGCAGTATGGAAGTGTTGGCAGCAGTGTGAGGGACAGTAGCAGTATGGAGGTGGTGGCAGCAACAGTGTGAGGGACAGTAGCAGTATGGAAGTGGTGGCATCAGTGGAAGGGACAGTAGCAGTATGGAAGTGGTGGCAGCAATGTGAGAGACAGTAGCAGTATGGAAGTGGTGGCAGCAGCAGCGTGAGGGACGGTAGCAGTATGGAGGTGGTAGCAGCAGTGTGAGGGACAGTAGCTGTATGGAGGTGGTGGCAGCAGCAGTGTGAGGGATAGTAGCTGTATGGAGGTGGTGGCAGCAGCAGTGTGAGGGACAGTAGCTGTATGGAGGTGGTGGCAGCAGCAGTGTGAGGGATAGTAGCAGTATGGAGGTGGTGGCAGCAGCAGTGTGAGGGATAGTAGCAGTATGGAGGTGGTGGCAGCAGCAGTGTGAGGGATAGTAGCAGTATGGAGGTGGTGGCAGCAGCAGTGAGGGACAGTATCAGTATGGAGGTGGTGGCAGCAGCAGTGTGAGGGACAATAGCAGTATGGAGGTGAATGCAGTAGTAGTATGAGGGATAGTAGCAGTATGGAGGTGGTGGCAGTAGCAGTGTGAAGGACAGTAGCAGTATGGAGGTGGTGGCAGCAGCAGTGTGAGAGACAGTAGCAGTGTGGAGGTGGTGGCAGCAGCAGTGTGAGACAGTAGCATTGTGGAGGTGGTGGCAGCAGCAGTGTGAGGGACAGTAGCAGTATGGAGGTGGTGGCAGCAGCAGTGTGAGGGACAGTAGCAGTATGGAGGTGGTGGCAGCAGCAGTGTGAGAGACAGTAGCAGTGTGGAGGTGGTGGCAGCAGCAGTGTGAGGGACAGTAGCAGTATGGAGGTGGTGGCAGCAGCAGTGTGAGGGACAGTAGCAGTATGGAGGTGGTGGCAGCAGCAGTGTGAGAGACAGTAGCAGTGTGGAGGTGGTGGCAGTTGTTGGGTCAGGATCATGGCGGGGCCGCTGGTGTAGTATTGATCTTCCGCCAACAACGGTGGAGGGCGGGCTTGCTTCGCCACCACCACCAACTCCATCACCGCCTCCACCACCACCACCGCCACCAACCCCCACCAGTAACAGCACCTCTACCGCCTTCACCACCATCACCGTCTCCACCACCACCGCCAGCAACCCCCACCAGTAACAGCACCTCTACCGCCTTCACCACCATCACCGCCTCCACCATCACCGCCAGCAACAGCACCTCTACCGCCTTCACCACCATCACCGCCTCCACCATCACCATCATCATCATCATCACTACCAACATGGCTGTTGAGGACCTGTTCCTTACTGCTGCTGCTAAGGCTGTTGCTTCTTGCTGCTGCTGCTGTTCTAGTTAACAGAGGTGTATGTTACAGCAGAGGTTGCTGTTCCTTACTACTGCTGCGTCTGGGGCTGTTCCACCATACTGTTACAGCAGAGGTTGCTGTTCCTTACTACTGCTGCGTCTGGGGCTGTTCCACCATACTGTTACAGCAGAGGTTGCTGTTCCTTACTACTGCTGCGTCTGGGGCTGTTCCACCATACTGTTACAGCAGAGGTTGCTGTTCCTTACTACTGCTGCGTCTGAGGCTGTTCCACCATACTGTTACAGCAGAGGTTGCTGTTCCTTACTACTGCTGCGTCTGGGGCTGTTCCACCATACTGTTACAGCAGAGGTTGCTGTTCCTTACTACCGCTGCGTCTGGGGCTGTTCCACCATACTGTTACAGCAGAGGTTACTCTTGGTTCTTACAGCTGCTGCTGCTGCTGCTTCCTCCGAGGTTATTTCACCATACAGCTACAGCTGAGCCTGTTGTTCCTTACTGAGGCTACAGTAAGGTGCTTCTTACTGTTGCTGAGGCTGTTGGTCCATGCTGAGTATGTTGCTGCTACTGCTGCTGAGGCTGTTACTTACCGTTGCAGCTGTTGTTCCTTACTGTTGCTGATGCTGCTGTTCCTTACTGCTGATGCTGATATTATTGTTCCGCGATGCTGTGGTTGCTGTTCCTTACTGTTGCTGAGGCAATATTTCCTTGCTCCTGCTGTTGTTAAAAAAAAAATGTTGCTCCTTAATGCTTATTTTGTTCCTTGTAGTGATGCTGACGTTGTTGTTCCTTGCTGTTACTAATGCTGCTGTTCCTTTGTGCTAATTATTGTTGATGCTGAGGCTGTTGCCCCTCACAGCTGCTGCTGAAGCTGTTGTTCCGTAGTGCTGATGTTGTTGCTCCTTACTGTTGCCTGTTGTTCCTGTTGCTGGGATTCTTGCGCCCTACTGCTGAGGTTGTTCCTTACTGTTGCTAAGGCTGTTGCTCCACACTGCTACTTCTCAGGCCGTTGTTCCATACTGTTGCTGACGCTTTCGCTCTTTTGCTACCGAGTCTGTTGCTCCTTATTGCTGCTGGGGCTGTTTCTCCTCACTGCTGCCGAGGCTGTTTCTTTCCACTGCTTCTTACTGCTGGTGCTCTTGTGGCTATTTCACCTTATTACTGCTGCTGCTGAAGCTGTTGCTTTGACCTGTTGCTGCTGCTACTGCTTAAACCTGTCTGCTGTAGGTGCTTCCCTGAGCTGCTGCCTTAAACTGTTGCCCGTTCTGCTCTTGGCTGATACTACTGCTAATGCTGCTGCTCCTTCTAAGTGCTACTGCTGCTGCTGCTTCTAACTGCTACTGCTGCTGCTGCTTCTAACTGCTACTAGCTGCTGCTGCTGCATATCGTTGCCGTGCTATCACCAGCCAATACTGTACTGGCGTCTCTAATATACACCCGAGCCCCTTTAATCTCCGGATCACTTGGAAATTCGCCCCTCTCGTATTTATTTCCTGTGGAGGCTATGCTATGGCTTGGGGGTAGCGTTTGGTGAGGGTACAAACCTTACCTAGCCTAACCTAACCGAATCTTAACCTAACCTTAACCTAACCAAACTTAACCTTAACCTAAACCTACTGGGTTTGGTTAGGGGGACTTACCTAACCTAACCTGGCACTGAAAAAATGCTAGGGTTGATGAGCGAATCTTCAGGGGGAGCCCTAACCCTTATTGTCACCACTACCACCACTGTGCTCGCAATATTTTCACTGCCAACATCATAACCTACCATTGCCACCATCCCTGACACCAAGACAGCAAGTAGAGGGGGTTAGGGATGTATGTGGACGTGTCAGGAGCCAGCGTCTGTGGGAACGAGACGCCCTCCACCCTGGCTTGTTTTGTTGCCGTTGGTAATGCTTGTTGTATTTGTGCGACCACGGCCTTTAATGACCTTGGCAGTTGATAGGCCTATAGCCCAAACAACCATAGCCAATCATCTGTGACGTATGATGATGGTGATGAGGATAGTGCTTCTGCTGATTGTGACGATGATGATGCTGTAGGAGCATATGGTAGCAATGTTAGTGTGGAGATGGGTTTTGTCCTCCTCTGTGCTGATGTGGTGGAGGGATGCAATGTGTGGTGGGCATAATGAATGCACTGTATACATATAGTTAACCTCTTG
>NC_092224.1:92346283-92466283 GCF_036320965.1 Panulirus ornatus | reverse complement strand
GAGCGGGAATGCAACTTTCAGTAGTCTAGCAGAGGTGGTTCATAGTTTCCAACGTCCCCCTTCCCTCCCCCCCCCCCCCCCCCCGAATCGAATGGGTATAAAAATGGTAATGACCTTGGCAGCGAACGCAGCTGAGCACCTGGTCGTCAACGGCAGCTTTGACAGTATTTGGTCCGGGATTTTCAAATATGCGCTCTGCTTTAACAGCGAGGTCTGTTTGGCTTTTTTACACTGTCGTCATGTCACAACAGCTGTGACATTTTCGTTGAGTAGCTTTTTCCTTTATGTAAGTACAAATATCACCTGTTTTCTGAGCACAAGGTCAACGGTGCTTGGATTGAAGGCAGGTCTGAAGTGCCTCGTAATATCTTGCATCTGGCTAGTGTTGCTCTCTCTCCCTTGCTAGTTTTCAACCAAACTATGCAGAAGGTGATGTCATGTAACCTGCGTCGTGGTGATTGCTTTTTTGAGGGGGGTTATGATAGTCAAAGGGCCTCGCTTTTCTGTATTGCTAATGAATTCGTTATGTAATCCAATCTGAAGTTTCTGTAGTTTTTGCACTCACTATCCTGTATGGCTACTTATTCTACACTTAGTACTTGATTGATATAACCTTTATTTACCCATCTTAACCACTTCGATCATGCCGTCCCCCACCACTCCACAGATATTTAGGAAATGCAAATTTCTCTACTTTCATCAAAAGAAGGATTTCTAATGCCAGGGATTATTCTTATCATCCTCCTCATGCAGGATTCCTGCGTTTCGTTCTTATATCCTAAATACCGGATCCCAAAATGTCACCCGTGATCATCGTAAAATGTATCCGTGTTTAGTCAGTCCTGAACCAGTGTGAGCGTGTGGAGTGCTCCTCTTACGTCTGTCAATTGACAGTTTTTATCAGAGCGCGGGCGCGTGCCTTCCACCCCAGTCTGCTTGTTCATTCTCTCATGCACACACGTACACCACTAACTCTGTTCCCCTCCATGTACAACACACCTCGCTCACCTGGTGGGCACGTGTCTGCCCTTCTATGAGCTCCAGGTGGGGGTCGAGATGAAGGCGCAGTCAGGCATGGTGAGCATCAATATGTTGCAGTACTTTTGTTTCCTATGCAAACCGTACCCCTCCATACAGTTGTTAGAAGTGCATTTCACCGGTTCAGTTTTGGTCTCTGAATGATTCATTAGGAGCATTATTGACCTTAAGAGAGACGGACAGAACAAGAAGATGACGTGCTTGTATACATATGTCTGCACACGTAAGCTTGGATGCATGAGTGACGTAATTGATATGTGGCTGTGTGTGGCGGGCTGGCCCGGTCCCTCACCTATTTACCGCCACGCCATTGTTGCCTTCCTGTAAGTTCACCAACCGATTTTTACTTTACTATTGACCATAATTGTCCATGAAATTTTTAAGCTGTTTGCAAATGGTATTTATTGATAATTGATGCGTGAGTTTTAATGGTAAATTGTCTATGCTGTATCAAGAAATCAAATAAATAATGAGTTTTGGTAGCATGACATGACGCCGCTCCGGGATCGGTGGCGGAGGGTGGATGCTCTTGACTAAGGTTTTGGCGCGCATTTTGTCCAGACAGATTCCGCTCTTTTCTTTGTCCATAGATATTCATCTGCTGAGGTCATACTCATACTGTATATATATATGTGTATATTGTTACTTTTCGGTAACATGTGGTTACCACTTAATACGTGCGGTAATTGATAGTTGTACACAAAAATGTGGTATTTATGAGATGCGGCCTGCTGGTTTCCTGTCATTTTGGTGAAATATACTGCTTCGTGCCACCCGTGATTGATTCTTGAGTGATTTCTTTGCTGAGAGTTAACCAAGGATGCACGTCAAATGCCTTCACAGTGCACACACACACACACACACACACACACACACACACACACATATATATATATATATATATATATATATATATATATATATATATATATATATATATATATATATATATTATCCCTGGGGATAGGGGATTAAGAATACTTCCCACGTATTCCCTGCGTGTCGTAGAAGGCGACTAAAAGGGGAGGGAGCGGGGGGCTGGAAATCCTCCCCTCTCTTTTTTTTTTTTTTTTTTTTTTTCCAAAAGAAGGAACAGAGTGGGCCACGTGAGGATATTCCAAAAAAGGCCCAGTCCTCTGTTCCTAACGCTACCTCGCTAACGCGGGAAATGGCAAATAGTTTAAAAGAAAAAAAAGATATATATATATATATATATATATATATATATATATATATATATATATATTTTTTTTTTTTTTTTTTTTTTTTTTTTTTTTTTTTTTGCTTTGTCGCTGTCTCCCGCGTTTGCGAGGTAGCGCAAGGAAACATACGAAAGAAATTGCCCAACCCACTCCCATACACATGTATATACATACTTCCACACACGCAAATATACATACCTACACAGCTTTCCATGGTTTACCCCAAACGCTTCACATGCCCTGATTCAATCCACTGAAAGTTGATGGAGAGAGATGGGTGATTATTGGTGCATATGCACCTGGGCATGAGAAGAAAGATCATGAGAGGCAAGTGTTTTGGGAGCAGCTGATTGAGTGTGTTAGTGGTTTTGATGCACGAGACCGGGTTATAGTGATGGGTGATTTGAATGCAAAGGTGAGTAAAGTGGCAGTTGAGGGAATAATTGGTATACATGGGGTGTTCAGTGTTGTAAACGGAAATGGTGAAGAGCTTGTAGATTTATATATATATATATATATATATATATATATATATATATATATATATATATATATTATATAATATATATATATATTTTTTTTTTGTTTATTATACTTTGTCGCTGTCTCCCGCGTTTGCGAGGTAGCGCAAGGAAACAGACGAAAGAAATGGCCCAACCCCCCCCATACACATGTATATACATACGTCCACACACGCAAATATACATACCTACACAGCTTTCCATGGTTTACCCCAGACGCTTCACATGCCTTGATTCAATCCACTGACAGCACGTCAACCCCGGTATACCACATCGTTCCAATTCACTCTGTTCCTTGCCCTCCTTTCACCCTCCTGCATGTTCAGGCCCCGATCACACAAAATCTTTTTCACTCCATCTTTCCACCTCCAATTTGGTCTCCCTTTTCTCCTCGTTCCCTCCACCTCCGACACATATATCCTTTTGGTCAATCTTTCCTCACTCATTCTCTCCATGTGCCCAAACCACCTCAAAACACCCTCTTCTGCTCTCTCAACCACGCTCTTTTTATTTCCACACATCTCTCTTACCCTTACGTTACTCACTCGATCAAACCACCTCACACCACACATTGTCCTCAAACATCTCATTTCCAGCACATCCATCCTCCTGCGCACAACTCTATCCATAGCCCACGCCTCGCAACCATACAACATTGTTGGAACCACTATTCCTTCAAACATACCCATTTTTGCTTTCCGAGATAATGTTCTCGACTTCCACACATTCTTCAAGGCCCCCAGAATTTTCGCCCCCTCCCCCACCCTATGATCCACTTCCGCTTCCATGGTTCCATCCGCTGCCAGATCCACTCCCAGATATCTAAAACACTTCACTTCCTCCAGTTTTTCTCCATTCAAACTCACCTCCCAATTGACTTGACCCTCAACCCTACTGTACCTAATAACCTTGCTCTTATTCACATTTACTCTTAACTTTCTTCTTCCACACACTTTACCAAACTCAGTCACCAGCTTCTGCAGTTTCTCACATGAATCAGCCACCAGCGCTGCATCATCAGCGAACAACTGACTCACTTCCCAAGCTCTCTCATCCCAACAGACTTCATACTTGTCCCTCTTTCCAAGACTCTTGCATTTACCTCCCTAACAACCCCATCCATATATATATATATATATATATATATATATATATATATATATATATATATATATATATATCCCTGGGGATAGGGGAGAAAGAATACTTCCCACGTATTCCCACGTATTCACATGCCCTGGTATAATCCATTGACAGCACGTCGACCCCGGTATACCACATTGTTCCAGTTCACTCTATTCATTGCACGCCTTCCACCCTCCTGTATGTTCAGGCCCCAATCACAAAATCTTTTTCACTCCATCATGACACCTCCAATTTGGTCTCCCGCTTCTTCCCTCCACCTTTGACACATGTATCCTCTGTCAATCTTTCCTCACTCATTCTCTCTATGTGTCCAAACTAATTCAACACACCCACTTCTGCTCTCTCAACTACACCCTTTTTATTACCACACATCTCCCTCACCCTTTCATTACTTACTCGATCAAACCGCCTCTCACCATATATTGTCCTCAAACATACGTACATTAATCGCTACCTCGCTGACGCGGGAAACAGCGAGTAAGTTTAATAAAAGAAATAAAAATGAAATATACATTAATACTAGATTCCACTTGGATGTGGTTACTCTGCAAAAGTTACCTTCGGTAATGTTACATCATCAGTGGATGAATGGGTGTACAATATATATATATATATATATATATATATATATATATATATATATATATATATATATATATATATATATATATATATATATATATATATTCACTTTTTCATTTATTATACTTAACTGCCGTCTCCCGCGTTAGCAAGGTAGCACAAGGAAACACGAGGAATATCATCAGTGGATGAATGGGGTACAAAATTATATATACATATATTTATATGATAGAGTTGATAGAGATGCTCTGTGGAAGGTATTAAGAATATATGGTGTGGGAGGCAAGTTGTTAGAAGCAGTGAAAAGTTTTTATCGAGGATGTAAGGCATGTGTACGTGTAGGAAGAGAGGAAAGTGATTGGTTCTCAGTGAATGTAGGTTTGCAGCAGGGGTGTGTGATGTCTCCATGGTTGTTTCATTTGTTTATGGATGGGGTTGTTAGGGAGGTGAATGCAAGAGTTTTGGAAAGAGGGGCAAGTATGAAGTCTGTTGGGGATGAGAGAGCTTGGGAAGTGAGTCAGTTGTTGTTCGCTGATGATACAGCACTGGTGGCTGATTCATGTGAGAAACTGCAGAAGCTGGTGACTGAGTTTGGTAAAGTGTGTGGAAGAAGAAAGTTAAGAGTAAATGGGAATAAGAGCAAGGTTATTAGGTACAGTAGGGGTGAGGGTCAAGTCAATTGGGAGGTGAGTTTGAATGGAGAAAAACTGGAGGAAGTGAAGTGTTTTAGATATCTGGGAGTGGATCTGGCAGCGGATATAGCGTGGGCTATAGATAGAGTTGTGCGGAGGAGGGTGGATGTATTGGAAATGAGATGTTTGAGGACAATATGTGGTGTGAGGTGGTTTGATCGAGTAAGTAATGAAAGGGTAAGAGAGATGTGTGGTAATAAAAAGAGTGTGGTTGAGAGAGCAGAAGAGGGTGTTTTGAAATGCTTTGGTCACATGGAAAGAATGAGTGAGGAAAGACTGACAAAGAGGATATATGTGTCAGAGGTGGAGGGAACGAGAAGTGGGAGACCAAATTGGAGTTTCCGTGGAAAGATGGAGTGAAAAAGATTTTGAGTGATCGGGGCCTGAACATGCAGGAGGGTGAAAGGCGGGCAAGGAATAGAGTGAATTGGATCGATGTGGTATACCGGGGTTGACGTGCTGTCAGTGGATTGAATCAGGGCATGTGGAGCGTCTGGGGTAAACCATGGAAAGTTGTGTGGGACCTGGATGTGGAAAGGGAGCTGTGGTTTCGGGCATTATTGCATGACAGCTAGAGACTGAGTGTGAACGAATGGGGCCTTTGTTGTCTTTTCCTAGCGCTACCTCGCACACATGAGGGGGGAGGGGGATGGTATTCCATGTGTGGCGAGGTGGCGATGGGAATGAATAAAGGCAGACCGTGTGAATTATGTGCATGGGTATATATGTATGTGTCTGTGTGTGTATATATATATATATATGTGTACATTGAGATGTATAGGTATGTATATTTGCGTGTGTGGACGTGTATGTATATACATGTGTATGGGGGTGGGTTGGGCCATTTCTTTCGTCTGTTTCCTTGCGCTACCTCGCAAACGCGGGAGACAGCGTCAAAGCAAAATAAATAAATAAATAAATATGTATATATGTATATATATATATATATATATATATATATATATATTTTTTTTTTTTTTTTTTTTTTTTTTTATACTTTGTCGCTGTCTCCCGCGTTTGCGAGGTAGCGCAAGGAAACAGACGAAAGAAATGGCCCAACCCCCCCCCCCCCCATACACATGTACATACACACGTCCACACACGCAAATATACATACCTACACAGCTTTCCATGGTTTACCCCAGACGCTTCACATGCCTTGATTCAATCCACTGACAGCACGTCAACCCCTGTATACCACATGGCTCCAATTCACTCTATTCCTTGCCCTCCTTTCACCCTCCTGCATGTTCAGGCCCCGATCACACAAAATCTTTTTCACTCCATCTTTCCACCTCCAATTTGGTCTCCCTCTTCTCCTCGTTCCCTCCACCTCCGACACATATATCCTCTTGGTCAATCTTTCCTCACTCATTCTCTCCATGTGCCCAAACCATTTCAAAACACCCTCTTCTGCTCTCTCAACCACGCTCTTTTTATTTCCACACATCTCTCTTACCCTTACGTTACTTACTCGATCAAACCACCTCACACCACACATTGTCCTCAAACATCTCATTTCCAGCACATCCATCCTCCTGCGCACATCTCTATCCATAGCCCACGCCTCGCAACCATACAACATTGTTGGAACCACTATTCCTTCAAACATACCCATTTTTGCTTTCCGAGATAATGTTCTCGACTTCCACACATTTTTCAAGGCTCCCAAAATTTTCGCCCCCTCCCCCACCCTATGATCCACTTCCGCTTCCATGGTTCCATCCGCTGCCAGATCCACTCCCAGATATCTAAAACACTTCACTTCCTCCAGTTTTTCTCCATTCAAACTCACCTCCCAATTGACTTGACCCTCACCCCTACTGTACCTAATAACCTTGCTCTTATTCCCATTTACTCTTAACTTTCTTCTTCCACACACTTTACCAAACTCAGTCACCAGCTTCTGCAGTTTCTCACATGAATCAGCCACCAGTGCTGTATCATCAGCGAACAACAACTGACTCACTTCCCAAGCTCTCTCATCCCCAACAGACTTCATACTTGCCCCTCTTTCCAGGACTCTTGCATTTACCTCCCTAACAACCCCATCCATAAACAAATTAAACAACCATGGAGACATCACACACCCCTGCCGCAAACCTACATTTACTGAGAACCAATCACTTTCCTCTCTTCCTACACGTACACATGCCTTACATCCTCGATAAAAACTTTTCACTGCTTCTAACAACTTGCCTCCCACACCATAAATTCTTAATACCTTCCACAGAGCATCTCTATCAACTCTATCATATGCCTTCTCCAGATCCATAAATGCTACATACAAATCCATTTGCTTTTCTAAGTATTTCTCACATACATTCTTCAAAGCAAACACCTGATCCACACATCCTCTACCACTTCTGAAACCGCACTGCTCTTCCCCAATCTGATGCTCTGTACATGCCTTCACCCTCTCAATCAATACCCTCCCATATAATTTACCAGGAATACTCAACAAACTTATACCTCTGTAATTTGAGCACTCACTCTTATCCCCTTTGCCTTTGTACAATGGCACTATGCACGCATTCCGCCAATCCTCAGGCACCTCACCATGAGTCATACATACATTAAATAACCTTACCAACCAGTCAACAATACAGTCACCCCCTTTTTTAATAAATTCCACTGCAATACCATCCAAACCTGCTGCCTTGCCGGCTTTCATCTTCCGCAAAGCTTTTACTACCTCTTCTCTGTTTACCAAATCATTTTCCCTAACCCTCTCACTTTGCACACCACCTCGACCAAAACACCCTATATCTGCCACTCTGTCATCAGACACATTCAACAAACCTTCAAAATACTCATTCCATCTCCTTCTCACATCACCGCTACTTGTTATCACCTCCCCATTTACGCCCTTCACTGAAGTTCCCATTTGCTCCCTTGTCTTACGCACCCTGTTTACCTCCTTCCAGAACATCTTTTTATTCTCCCTAAAATTTACTGATAGTCTCTCACCCCAACTCTCATTTGCCCTTTTTTTCACCTCTTGCACCTTTCTCTTGACCTCCTGTCTCTTTCTTTTATACTTCTCCCACTCAATTGCATTTTTTCCCTGCAAAAATCGTCCAAATGCCTCTCTCTTCTCTTTCACTAATATATATATATATATATATATATATATATATATATATATATATATATATATATATATATATATATATATATACGTATATATATATATATATATATATATATATATATATATATATATATATATATATATATATATATATATACATATAGGTATGTATATGTGCGTGTAAGGACGTGTATGTATACACATGTTGATGTGGGTGGGTTGGGCCATTCTCTCGTCTGTTTCCTTGCGCTACCTCGTTACCGCGGGAGACAGCGACAAAGAATAATCATATAAAAAAAAAAGATACATTTTCTATGTTTTCCTCGGTAAGTTATTCAAAGACATGTTCACCAGTCATGAAATTCGCCAGTATGAATTCATACTCATGGTCTCGGGTCTACATAAATCGCAACAGAAGTTAGCTAGATGCCTGAAGGAATGTCACAAACTTGAACTGGCTGAAGTTTGCGAACTAACATCACCAAGTTTATGACATTACGGTTACGAGACACTTATCATAGTCAATTTCAGAGAGTGATGCAGTTGACTGATGAAGTTCGATATGCGAACGAACGAGGCCTCCGGTGAATCTGTTTTTGTTAATTTCGTCACACTTTCCACGTAAAATTTTGCTTTCCGAGATAATGTTCTCGCCTTCCACACATTTTTCAACTCTCCCAGAACTTTCGCCCCCTCCCCCACACTGTGACTCACTTACGCTTCCATGGTTCCATCCGCTGCCAAATCCACTCGCAGATATTTAAAACACTTCACTTCCTCCAGTTTTTCTCCATTCAAACTTACCTCCCGATTGACTTGTCCCTCAACCCTACTGTACCTAATAACCATGCTCTTATTCACATTTACTCTCAGCTTTCTTCTTTCACACACTTTACCAAACTCAGTCACCAACTTCTGCAGTTTCTCACCCGAATCAGCCACCAGCGCTGTATCATCAGCGAACAACTTATCTTACATAAGGAACACCTCATTATAGCCCCCTACTCAAAAAAAAAAAAGAAATACAAAAAACATTCTGGTTATGACATGTAACAAAATACATTGATCTGTGGGATGGTTTGTACCAGATTTCACATTCACACCAGATTTCACATTCACATAGTCCGCAAGTGGTAATTTATAAGGACAATCCGAAATCTTACTGCTCTTCTGCGATACATCACAATCGATTTTGTATTTATCATGTAATCTTTCATAGTTTTCTCGCCAAGTGTACAAAAAAGAGTTATCATTGGAACAACACGACGTTATGGCATATATAGAGTAATACAGGCGTTGTATCAAGAGAAAATGTAAACCTTGAGGCTCTGATTGTGGATAAAATAGATTTTCCGCCTCTGAGCAGTAGTACACATTTCAGCCACTGAAGTGTTAAAGTGTACACTTCAACTTTTAAGCCCCTGTAATGGATTTACATTTCAATTTGCGAGCTCCTGTAGAGAATATATATATATATAATATATATATATATATATATATATATATATATATATATATATAATTTTTTTTTTTTTTTTTTTTTTTTTTTTTTGCTTTGTCGCTGTCTCCCGCGTTTGCGAGGTAGCGCAAGGAAACAGACGAAAGAAATTGCCCAACCCACTCCCATACACATGTATATACATACTTCCACACACGCAAATATACATACCTACACAGCTTTCCATGGTTTACCCCAAACGCTTCACATGCCCTGATTCAATCCACTGAAAGTTGATGGAGAGAGATGGGTGATTATTGGTGCATATGCACCTGGGCATGAGAAGAAAGATCATGAGAGGCAAGTGTTTTGGGAGCAGCTGATTGAGTGTGTTAGTGGTTTTGATGCACGAGACCGGGTTATAGTGATGGGTGATTTGAATGCAAAGGTGAGTAAAGTGGCAGTTGAGGGAATAATTGGTATACATGGGGTGTTCAGTGTTGTAAACGGAAATGGTGAAGAGCTTGTAGATTTATATATATATATATATATATATATATATATATATATATATATATATATATATATATATTATATAATATATATATATATATTTTTTTTTTGTTTATTATACTTTGTCGCTGTCTCCCGCGTTTGCGAGGTAGCGCAAGGAAACAGACGAAAGAAATGGCCCAACCCCCCCCATACACATGTATATACATACGTCCACACACGCAAATATACATACCTACACAGCTTTCCATGGTTTACCCCAGACGCTTCACATGCCTTGATTCAATCCACTGACAGCACGTCAACCCCGGTATACCACATCGTTCCAATTCACTCTGTTCCTTGCCCTCCTTTCACCCTCCTGCATGTTCAGGCCCCGATCACACAAAATCTTTTTCACTCCATCTTTCCACCTCCAATTTGGTCTCCCTCTTCTCCTCGTTCCCTCCACCTCCGACACATATATCCTTTTGGTCAATCTTTCCTCACTCATTCTCTCCATGTGCCCAAACCACCTCAAAACACCCTCTTCTGCTCTCTCAACCACGCTCTTTTTATTTCCACACATCTCTCTTACCCTTACGTTACTCACTCGATCAAACCACCTCACACCACACATTGTCCTCAAACATCTCATTTCCAGCACATCCATCCTCCTGCGCACAACTCTATCCATAGCCCACGCCTCGCAACCATACAACATTGTTGGAACCACTATTCCTTCAAACATACCCATTTTTGCTTTCCGAGATAATGTTCTCGACTTCCACACATTCTTCAAGGCCCCCAGAATTTTCGCCCCCTCCCCCACCCTATGATCCACTTCCGCTTCCATGGTTCCATCCGCTGCCAGATCCACTCCCAGATATCTAAAACACTTCACTTCCTCCAGTTTTTCTCCATTCAAACTCACCTCCCAATTGACTTGACCCTCAACCCTACTGTACCTAATAACCTTGCTCTTATTCACATTTACTCTTAACTTTCTTCTTCCACACACTTTACCAAACTCAGTCACCAGCTTCTGCAGTTTCTCACATGAATCAGCCACCAGCGCTGCATCATCAGCGAACAACTGACTCACTTCCCAAGCTCTCTCATCCCAACAGACTTCATACTTGTCCCTCTTTCCAAGACTCTTGCATTTACCTCCCTAACAACCCCATCCATATATATATATATATATATATATATATATATATATATATATATATATATATATATATATATATATATATATATATATATATATATATATATATATATATATATCCCTGGGGATAGGGGAGAAAGAATACTTCCCACGTATTCCCACGTATTCACATGCCCTGGTATAATCCATTGACAGCACGTCGACCCCGGTATACCACATTGTTCCAATTCACTCTATTCATTGCACGCCTTCCACCCTCCTGTATGTTCAGGCCCCAATCACAAAATCTTTTTCACTCCATCATGACACCTCCAATTTGGTCTCCCGCTTCTTCCCTCCACCTTTGACACATGTATCCTCTGTCAATCTTTCCTCACTCATTCTCTCTATGTGTCCAAACTAATTCAACACACCCACTTCTGCTCTCTCAACTACACCCTTTTTATTACCACACATCTCCCTCACCCTTTCATTACTTACTCGATCAAACCGCCTCTCACCATATATTGTCCTCAAACATACGTACATTAATCGCTACCTCGCTGACGCGGGAAACAGCGAGTAAGTTTAATAAAAGAAATAAAAATGAAATATACATTAATACTAGATTCCACTTGGATGTGGTTACTCTGCAAAAGTTACCTTCGGTAATGTTACATCATCAGTGGATGAATGGGTGTACAATATATATATATATATATATATATATATATATATATATATATATATATATATATATATATATATATATATATTCACTTTTTCATTTATTATACTTAACTGCCGTCTCCCGCGTTAGCAAGGTAGCACAAGGAAACACGAGGAATATCATCAGTGGATGAATGGGGTACAAAATTATATATACATATATTTATATGATAGAGTTGATAGAGATGCTCTGTGGAAGGTATTAAGAATATATGGTGTGGGAGGCAAGTTGTTAGAAGCAGTGAAAAGTTTTTATCGAGGATGTAAGGCATGTGTACGTGTAGGAAGAGAGGAAAGTGATTGGTTCTCAGTGAATGTAGGTTTGCAGCAGGGGTGTGTGATGTCTCCATGGTTGTTTCATTTGTTTATGGATGGGGTTGTTAGGGAGGTGAATGCAAGAGTTTTGGAAAGAGGGGCAAGTATGAAGTCTGTTGGGGATGAGAGAGCTTGGAAAGTGAGTCAGTTGTTGTTCGCTGATGATACAGCGCTGGTGGCTGATTCATGTGAGAAACTGCAGAAGCTGGTGACTGAGTTTGGTAAAGTGTGTGAAAGAAGAAAGTTAAGAGTAAATGTGAATAAGAGCAAGGTTATTAGGTACAGTAGGGTTGAGGGTCAAGTCAATTGGGAGGTGAGTTTGAATGGAGAAAAACTGGAGGAAGTGAAGTGTTTTAGATATCTGGGAGTGGATCTGGCAGCGGATATAGCGTGGGCTATAGATAGAGTTGTGCGGAGGAGGGTGGATGTATTGGAAATGAGATGTTTGAGGACAATATGTGGTGTGAGGTGGTTTGATCGAGTAAGTAATGAAAGGGTAAGAGAGATGTGTGGTAATAAAAAGAGTGTGGTTGAGAGAGCAGAAGAGGGTGTTTTGAAATGCTTTGGTCACATGGAAAGAATGAGTGAGGAAAGACTGACAAAGAGGATATATGTGTCAGAGGTGGAGGGAACGAGAAGTGGGAGACCAAATTGGAGTTTCCGTGGAAAGATGGAGTGAAAAAGATTTTGAGTGATCGGGGCCTGAACATGCAGGAGGGTGAAAGGCGGGCAAGGAATAGAGTGAATTGGATCGATGTGGTATACCGGGGTTGACGTGCTGTCAGTGGATTGAATCAGGGCATGTGGAGCGTCTGGGGTAAACCATGGAAAGTTGTGTGGGACCTGGATGTGGAAAGGGAGCTGTGGTTTCGGGCATTATTGCATGACAGCTAGAGACTGAGTGTGAACGAATGGGGCCTTTGTTGTCTTTTCCTAGCGCTACCTCGCACACATGAGGGGGGAGGGGGATGGTATTCCATGTGTGGCGAGGTGGCGATGGGAATGAATAAAGGCAGACCGTGTGAATTATGTGCATGGGTATATATGTATGTGTCTGTGTGTGTATATATATATATATGTGTACATTGAGATGTATAGGTATGTATATTTGCGTGTGTGGACGTGTATGTATATACATGTGTATGGGGGTGGGTTGGGCCATTTCTTTCGTCTGTTTCCTTGCGCTACCTCGCAAACGCGGGAGACAGCGTCAAAGCAAAATAAATAAATAAATAAATATGTATATATGTATATATATATATATATATATATATATATATATATATATATATATATATATATATATATATATATATATATACGTATATATATATATATATATATATATATATATATATATATATATATATATATATATATATATATATATATATATACATATAGGTATGTATATGTGCGTGTAAGGACGTGTATGTATACACATGTTGATGTGGGTGGGTTGGGCCATTCTCTCGTCTGTTTCCTTGCGCTACCTCGTTACCGCGGGAGACAGCGACAAAGAATAATCATATAAAAAAAAAAGATACATTTTCTATGTTTTCCTCGGTAAGTTATTCAAAGACATGTTCACCAGTCATGAAATTCGCCAGTATGAATTCATACTCATGGTCTCGGGTCTACATAAATCGCAACAGAAGTTAGCTAGATGCCTGAAGGAATGTCACAAACTTGAACTGGCTGAAGTTTGCGAACTAACATCACCAAGTTTATGACATTACGGTTACGAGACACTTATCATAGTCAATTTCAGAGAGTGATGCAGTTGACTGATGAAGTTCGATATGCGAACGAACGAGGCCTCCGGTGAATCTGTTTTTGTTAATTTCGTCACACTTTCCACGTAAAATTTTGCTTTCCGAGATAATGTTCTCGCCTTCCACACATTTTTCAACTCTCCCAGAACTTTCGCCCCCTCCCCCACACTGTGACTCACTTACGCTTCCATGGTTCCATCCGCTGCCAAATCCACTCGCAGATATTTAAAACACTTCACTTCCTCCAGTTTTTCTCCATTCAAACTTACCTCCCGATTGACTTGTCCCTCAACCCTACTGTACCTAATAACCATGCTCTTATTCACATTTACTCTCAGCTTTCTTCTTTCACACACTTTACCAAACTCAGTCACCAACTTCTGCAGTTTCTCACCCGAATCAGCCACCAGCGCTGTATCATCAGCGAACAACTTATCTTACATAAGGAACACCCCATTATAGCCCCCTACTCAAAAAAAAAAAAAAAAATACAAAAAACATTCTGGTTATGACATGTAACAAAATACATTGATCTGTGGGATGGTTTGTACCAGATTTCACATTCACATAGTCCGCAAGTGGTAATTTATAAGGACAATCCGAAATCTTACTGCTCTTCTGCGATACATCACAATCGATTTTGTATTTATCATGTAATCTTTCATAGTTTTCTCGCCAAGTGTACAAAAAAGAGTTATCATTGGAACAACACGACGTTATGGCATATATAGAGATACAGGCGTTGTATCAAGAGAAAATGTAAACCTTGAGGCTCTGATTGTGGATAAAATAGATTTTCCGCCTCTGAGCAGTAGTACACATTTCAGCCACTGAAGTGTTAAAGTGTACACTTCAACTTTTAAGCCCCTGTAATGGATTTACATTTCAATTTGCGAGCTCCTGTAGAGAATATATATATATATATATATATATATATATATATATATATATATATATTTTTTTTTTTTTTTTTTTTTTTTTTTTTGCCGCTGTCTCCCGCGTTTGCGAGGTAGCGCAAGGAAACAGACGAAAGAAATGGCCCAACCCACCCCCATACACATGTATATACATACGTCCACACACGCAAATATACATACCTACACAGCTTTCCATGGTTTACCCCAGACGCTTCACATGGCCTGATTCAATCCACTGACAGCACGTCAACCCCGGTATACCACATCGCTCCAATTCACTCTATTCCTTGCCCTCCTTTCACCCTCCTGCATATATATATATATATATATATATATATATATATATATATATATATATATATATCAACTTCTGAACTGTAGAGAATCCATTTCATCATCTGAACTTCTTTGGAAAATCTACTTTTTCAGCTTATGAATTGTAGGGAATCCATTCCAGCCTCTGAACTGTTGAGAATCTACATTCATCCTGTGAATCCTTTAGACAACGTAAGATACTGGACTTCGCAAAAGGCCCTCAGGCCCATACTCGGCTAGTCCTTCATACGAACTACCTGTGAGAAAAAAAAAATATCTTTCATGCAAGCTTCCTATAAGCAAGAAAATATCCTCGAAAGCATGGTGAGCCCGTATACACAACGCTCACAATTATACAACACACCCCTCCGTGCAACACTGGTGTCCAGAGCCCTCACTCTCTCTCCTCCTCCTCCTCCCGCCCGCCTCTGTTTACCAAAGTGACCATCTTGCACATTTCCCCGTAATTGTTTCCACTGTGTGTAGTACCACGTAAATGACAGGCTATACATAGAGATACACCTGTTCGCTCACAGTAAGTGCGAGTAATTTCTTCAGGCTGTACGATAATGTGTTGGGGAGTATAATAATCATTTTTGAAAGGTCATACGATAACGTGGAGGAACATGAGGTTCGAGTCGGCCGGTAGGATCCCGTCTCACTCATAGTAGTCGGCAGACGGGTGTGTGGTGCAGTGGTGATTGTAAGGAGGCATGTTTCCCGCTTGTTAGTGGGAGGGGTCTGTCTGCCGCTGCGGTAAACATACCACTGGTAATATTTTAATGCATTTCTCGTTGTCCTTTTTTTTTTTCTTCTAAACCGCCTTGTTCTAGAGGATATATATATATATATATATATATATATATATATATATATATATATATATATATATATATATATTAAAGAAATACCTGCCGTATTGAGGTGACATGTCAGAAAAAAAAAGTGACGTAGGTTTTTTGGGAAATATAGGCCCACCGGAAGTTAGTTGAGAGTAAGGTAAATGAATGGGAAAAATGATAGTATTGATTAAGGAATATATGTATTTTTATTTTTTTTCATAGACTTGATCGCCGTTTCGTGCTTTAGCGAGACAGCGCCAGGAACAGACGAAGAAAGCCCGCAGTCGCTTACATTTTTATTCCTTAGCAATGATGTGCAATGCACCAACACCATTGAACTCTATAACCGTATTTCCTGCGTGTCGTTGAAGGTTGTAGCTAAAGGAGACGGGGGGGGGGGACTCCTCCCTCTGTATTTCCATTACTAAAAGATAGGATGGAATTTAAGTATGTTTCTGTATGATTCATGAATTATGATATCCCGAAGTTATATTAAAATACCGTTTATATATATATATATATATATATATATATATATATATATATATATATATATATATATATATATATATATAATGCTCAGTGATGTGTCGGTAAGAACAGTAGAGCGGCACAAAAACGACCTGACGTACCGTACCGATCTGCCTGCAGGCTGGCTGCGTCCCTAAACCGCTCAGTAATCCATTGGCACCAGAAGGGAAAAGGGGTCGAGTTTGTGCAAGAAATATGATGTGCGGGGGAGACGGTGAAGTTCACAGGTGTCTTGTGAAGTGATGAGTACAACCTTTTCTACGACAAGGTGTGTGTGTGTGTCTGTGTGTGACCCCACGCACTACATTGCAAGGACTCTTAAGTGTCCCAGCTTCTCTTGTGGCATGGGGTTGTTTCTGTTATTATATGGTGTCAGGGAGGGTTGGGGGTGACCTTGCATTGCCGAAGAATGAAACTAGACAGACAGACATAGTTACCTCGAGCTTATATGTGGATGGGATTGTAGTTGAATTGCTTTAAGAAAAAGGGATGATAGTATTGATTGGTTGACTAGGCTTTTTCAGTGTATGTATGGTTGAAGGTGAGGTGCTGGAGGACTGGCAGAGTTCTTACGTATGTTTTCTTTATATGCAAGCAAGAGAGAGAAAGTTGTAACTCCGTACGGGTGAGGGGAGTGAGAGAGCAGGTCTGTATGGGAGAATGGTGAGTGAGAGGGGCAAGTCAGTATGGGAGAGTGACGAGTGAGAGGTACTAGTCTGTGTGGTGAGTGAGAGGTGCAAGTCTTTATGGAAGAGTGTTGAGTGAGAGGATGGTGGGATGCACATCATATGACTGGAGAAAAAAGTCTTGATTATGAACCTGGAAAGCTGAATGATAGGCTTGACGCAGATGCATTGTGAGGGGTGATATGAGCATAGGATGTGGGAGTTAAATTATTGGATGCCGGTTGGAATTTTCACCTGGACATTAAGGTGTGTATGGGAGAGGGAAGGGAGGAGTGTGAGCCGTTTTAAGTGGAAGTGGGTCTTTGTCAAGGGCATGTGATAGCACCATGGCTGTTTAATCTCTTCATGAAAGAGGTGGTGTGGAAGGCAAATATGAGCGTCGTAGAGGGGTGGGGGGTGGTCTACATGGTGCATGGGGGTTGGGGGGGGGAACATGGGAGGTATGTCAGTTACTGTTTGCAGATGACGCAGGTGGCAGACTTGAGAGAGAAACGGTAGAAGCTGGTATCTGAGTTTGGAAGAGTGTGTGAAAGGAAGACGTTGAGAGTTAATTTGCTCTAAACTTAAGACAGTGAGATGTTGTGGGAGAGACAAGACGAGTTGACTGTGAATTTGAACGGGAGAAAACTTGGAGGAAGTGAAGTGCCTTAGGTATCTGAGGGGTAAATATGACAGCAGATGGAACCCTGATGCATAGAAGGGAAGTCATTGTCTTAGGGCACAGACGGGTGTGCCTGAAGGTCGTCTCAGCAGTGCAGTGTGGATGTGCGTCTTGACCCCTGAATACAGAGAAATGGAAGAGGATGAACGTGTTTGAAGTGAAACCCTTTGGGACTGTGTGTGGTGTAAAGCAAGTTGGTCACGTAAGGAATGGCAGTGTGAAAGCTATGTTGTCGTAAAAGCCGTCTGATCGAGGTTGCTGGTCTGATTGTGCTGAAATCATTAGGCCATATGGAAAGGGCAAGTGAAGAAAGACAGGACGAAGAGGGTCTACATGTCAGGAGTGGAGAGATGGGAAGAAGCTTCGAGTTTTCGCGGCCTAAATTTTCAGGAGGTTGCGAGGCATGCATGGGACTGAATGAATGAGGATTGTGTCATACAAGGAGCAGTTTGTTGTCAGTGGATTGGCACACAGGAAGCCATGGAAGGTGTGTAGGGCTTCGGTGTGGATTGTGTGCTCTGATTCCGAAGCATTATATATTACAGACAACTACAGTGGCATTGAGCAGGTTGGGCCATTGTTCTTCTGTTCCCTTAGTGTTTATATTGCAAATGCAGGAAATGGCGAGCAATATATATAGAGATCATAGTTGGGCGCGTGATCAAGGAAATTCCTTCCAATCCTCGGGGAAATGAAATGCGGTAAGTTCCCAAGTGCGCTTTCGTGTAATCTTATCATCTGGGGAGATACAACAAAGAAATATAACTGTTGATATACAAGGTGTCCTAGCTACTTCTCTTCCTTGTATATCAATTGACTATTATATTTCTTGTATCTCCCCTTTTAATATGATCATTACACGAAAGTGCACTTGGGAACTTATCGTGTTTCATTTCCCTTGGATTAGAAGTAATATATATATTATACTTGATCTCCATTTACTGCGTCAGCGAGGTAGCGCCAAGAAACACACGAAGGACCCATCCACTCACACACACACACACACACACACACATATATATATATATATATATATATATACTTCCTGCTTCAGGAGTCCCCTCCATCTTTATGAAGCTCCCGCAGCACTCAAGAAGCTAGTGACCTCCACTGGGTCAGGACCACAGATCATAACGTGTTGTGTGTGCCTCTGAGAATGCAGGTCATTAGTTATATTTATATTTGTGTAGTGTTGGGGAGATCTTTGAGTAAAGGTTACTGAAGTGTGAGGCAGGGCGGGTAAGCTTTTTGTTTCTGCTGGCGGGTTGGTGGTTCTAGAGTAGTTTGGGTTGGAGGAGGAAGAGGGGGAGGTGGGCCTAGTGTTGTTTTCACAGAGCTGAGCGCCGAGGATGTTGAGGTGGGACTGAATTGGCAGGATTTTGTTTCATTGTCAATTGCTTATGATGGTTAGGTAGCCAGTGATCAATCGGTTGGATTTTGCGCGATTTTGGTATATATATATATATATATATATATATATATATATATATATATATATATATATATATATATATATATATCCTAATCTGAGCCTTCGAGGAGGATGAGCACTCCCCGCGTGACTTTTGTTTCCCCTTTTAGATGTTAAAGTACAAGGAGGAGAGGGTTTCAAGCTCCCAGCTCCCGTCCCCTTTAGACGCCTTCTACGACACGCGGGGAATGCGTGGGAAGTATTCTTTCTCTCCTAATGGGATTTGACCAGTGTAGACTCCGTTGCTCACCAACGTGAGACAAAGGGTATTCGATTACATAGTATTCGAATTGTCATATCTTTAATGGGGCGATCGTAGCCTATAACATTAGCACTCTTGCCTGACACTCAGAGGTCCCGGGTTCAAGCCTGGCTGTTTGAACTTTGTATGTTCTGTGAAAGTGCGCGCATATGCACTTTGTGTGTGTGTGTATATATATATATATATATATATACACGTTTATGTACATATTCATACTTGCTCGCCTTCACTCATTCTGGCGTAACTACGCCCCACAGGAAATAGCATCGCCACCTCACACTACATATTGTCCTCAAACATTTCATTTCCAACACATCCACCATCCTCTATACAGCTCTGTCTAAAGCCCATGCCTTGCAACCATATAAAATTGTTGGATCTACTATTCCTTCATACCAATTTTTGCTCCGAGATAACGCTCTTTCCTTCCACACTTTATTATACATGATCGCTGTTTTGCCGCGTCAGCGAGGTAGCCCCACATATACATATCATCATATACACCTATGCATACATATACATGTACATTCACATACACAGACATATACATATATACACATGCACATATCCATGCTTGCCTTCATCCGTTCTGGGCGCCATCCCGCCCCACAGGAAACGGCATCGCCACCCCCCTGCTTCAACGATGTAGCGTCAGGAAAACTGACCAACAAAAGCCACATTCGTTCACACTCAGTCTCTAGCTGTCATGTGTAATGCACCGAAACCACAGCTCCCTATCCACACATCCAGGCCCCACAAACCTTTCCATGGTTTATCCTTAGACGTTCCGCGGGAGGAGTGAGGCATAATCCTATGACCGATTCCGGCTCACTATTCCTCGCAGCCAGATCGCTCGAGTGTCCCTGGTTATCCAGCATCAGGCGGAGCTACGTGCGTGCCCAGGGAAACACCGTTGGCGAGTTGCCTTGCATTCGACATTAGTGGGAAGTCCATGAATGTTGTAAGGCAAACTAGTTTGACCCCCTTCTGATACCCTCCTGCCGAAGGTTTTCATGCTCCCTAGCCCCCAAAGGGGAAGCAAAAGGACTTGACAAAAGACCAAATAGCTTCATTCGAGGAAATATCGATGATTGTCGGTGCTAGTGTCCGGTCGGTGCAGGTATGGATAAAAAAAAAAAAAAAATCGCATCAGTGGAGACAAGGAAACAAACGCAGAAGGGGAAACCCGAGAAGGCACGGAAGACCACCACTCACGCTGACCATCCTGAAACGTCGGTTAGAAGCTGGTCCACATCTGTCAGCACGGGAATTAAGAGAAAAAAAAAAAGCCCACAACTGCTTGTTGAAGTGTCAGTAAGGACTGTTCATCGATGTATCCACGATGACCTGCACTTCAGCTCCCATCGATTCACCTTTCATGGAGACGGAGAGCCCTTCCATTAATACTCTTGGGCGGTTTATTTAAAGCCGAAGTCCTCAAACATCCTATCTTTCGTTTGATTTTATTCTTATCATATTCTTAAGAATCTGTTTTTATTTTTAAGGTGTATAAGATTGTAACCCTGAATGTTTTGATGAAAACTATACCAGAGATTGGAAAAAAAATACAAATCCCACCAAAGATCATAAACCAAGTGTCATGACACTCAAAAAGGAACTTCATAATGGTACCACAGAGAAAAAGAGTGACAAATTGCCTGTTCTGCCAATCCATGAAAGTTTCATTAACGCTGTTTCAATTCTCAGTAAGCCCGGGTGGCTGGCACAAAAGTGAGCTTATCCAACAAGCCCTATATGATGTCACTGGTAATGTTTGCAGAATTCTCTGTAAAGGTTGTAATATTTTTATCTTTGTCAAAGGTGGAAAGTTGGATAGAGGTTAGCCAATATAAACTTAGCGTCAGAAGTGGTCAGCACAATTGTGTCAGTATAAATCTTTTGACAACCATATTGAGTGGGAAAAATCATGATTACAAACTGTGGTCTAGAAAGAAATGCTGTGGTATCTTGTTTGATTGCAAGTTCCTTTGAAAAAATAACAATGACTCGTGGGCATATTAGATGGGATGAATTAAGAAGAGTTTTAGATGTCTGGGAGTGGATATGGCAGTGAATGGAACTATGAAAGCAGAAGTGAGTTGTAGGATGAAGGGAGAGGACAAAGGTTCTGGGAGCCCATAAGAATGTGTGAAAAGAGAAAAGTTATCTGGAAGGGCAAATATGAGTAAGTTTGAAGCAATAGCTGTACCAACGATATATGGATGTGATGCATTGGCTTTAGTTAAGGCTGTGCAGAGGAAAGTGTTGTTGAAATGAAATGGTTAAGGACCGTATGTGGTGTGAAGTGGTTTGATTGAGTAATGAAAGGGTGAGAGAGATGTGTGCAAAGAAAGAGAGTATGGTTGAGAAAGCAGAAAAGGGTATGCTTAAATGGTTTGGACATTGGAGAGAATGCATAAGAAAAGGTTGACAAAGAGGATATACATGTCAGAAGTGGAGGAAACAAGGAAAGTAGGGAGACCAAATTGGAGATGGAAGGAGGGAGTGAAAAAGATTTTGAGTAATCGATTAAGGCACGATCATGCAGGAGGGTGAAAGGCATGCACGGAATAGAGTGAATTGGAATGATGTGGTATACTAGGATCAACGTGATATAAATTTAATGAACCAGGATATGTGAAGCATCTTGGGTAACCCATGGAAAGATCTGTAGGACTAGGTTGTGGATAGGGAGCTATCCACAACCTGGTGCTACCTTGCTAATGCAAGAAATGGCAATCAAGTTGCCCAACTTGCAGGGTGATGTTGGAATGCAGCAATTCTCGGTTTTTGAAAGAGTTAGTGCCTTGAATATTACAATAATAAGTTTTTCATCCTTTTTCTTCAAGGACAGCAGAATCTAGTCTGCCATCCCTCTGCATGAGGCAACTGTTAATTTGCTGTGTTTGCTGAAGATTAGGTTGTGAGACATTATTACTTCAAGGTCTTTCACATTATTTTGGTTAAAGTAGCATTTGTGGTTGTCTATTATTATTTGTTTTTTATTCTCTCATTTTCCTCATATTGATGGGGTTCAAGTTTATCTCCATTTTAAAGCATGTTGTTCTAATGCCCAGTTAGATACTTTGTTTATATCTTTTTGTAACCTTTCAGCATCTTCTGTTGATGTGATTTTAATACTTATCCTTATACCATCTGCAAAGGATAATATGAAACTGGCTCGTGTTTGCATCAATATCAGATCTAATAGTGAGGAACAGGAAGGGTGCAAATACAGCTCCTTAAGGGATTGAACTTTATACTGTGAAGGCACTGGATATGGCATGGTTTACAACTACATTAGTTAAGAAGTTGTTTATCCTTCTAAATTTTCCAGTTATTCCGATCTTTTGCATTTTATGTGCCATGACACCATGGTTACATTTGTCAGATGCTTTAGCAGTCTGTGTAAATCATGTCAGCATGTTCTATGCTTTTCAGAGCTTCAAGAATCTTATCTTAATGGTCAAACAACTGAGATAAGCAAAATTTTTCTGCCCTAAAACCTTGTTGTTCAGGGTTATGAAGCTTGTTCTTTCTCATAGATTCAGTCATCTTGCCTCTTAGGACTGATTTGAAGATTTTAATGACATGCTGTGTTGATACAGTTGTTTGATAGTTTTTTGGGAATACTTTGCTTCAATATTTGTGGAGTGTAGTGATGTGAATGTTTCAGACTCTTGGAAATGATGCCAGAATACCCTCTTCCTTAGAGGGTATTTACTGGAGGTGCATAGAATTTCTTTTATGAAGACAGTTCCCTGAGTCTGGGCCTGGGGCTGTGTGCAAGGTCATGCTCTCAATGGCTGTCTTGAAATCTTGTGTTGAGATGATTTCTGCTAATTGTACACTTAAAAGATACTGTTTAGAAGTCTTTTGGATCATTTGCCTTCAATGTTGTTTTTTGTCATGCTGAACACCAATGCATATTGCCCTTTTAGAATCTTTTTCATCCCTTGGCAGTCATCTGTAAAGATACCCTTTTTTTTTTAGTGGGCCGATGGAGTTTGTGGTTCTGGATTTGCATTTTGCATTGAGTAAAAGTATTTTGGGTTATTTCTCATTTCATATATGGGTTTTTCTCATTTTAACTGTGCTTCATATGATATATTTAGCTTATGGTCTTCATGCTTCATATATTTAGTTTATGGTCTGTCTGATAATTCACTTAATGGGTTTTTTCCTTTGCTGGGAGAGCTGTGGCTTCTTTAGAAGATCTGCAATTCTTTTTCTGCCTTCTGTAAGGTGCTCATCTTCCACGCTGAAGACTACACACTAATATATGCCTGTTGTATGTTTGGAGTACCATTTCATTTACACATTGCTCCTCTGTTTCAGTACTCAACAGGGTTTCCCATTGTGTTGCAGACATCTCAATGATCACATCCTCCCAGTTCATCCATTTATTATTAAAGCTGAAATTACTGAAAACACTTTCACAGTTTTGTGTTCTGACAAAACGGTTTAGTATCCTAGCTTGTTTAGCTTGCTTATCCTTCAGTCAGGGTGTAGGGTGTTTAAGATGGTAGTATCTCATATTAGGTCCACATTTTTGTGAAGATTAAGTCCAGAATGTTATTTCTTCTGGTTGATTTTGTTTTTTATTGGCTTATGGAGAACTTTTCACATTCTGAAAACTTTTTTTGCAGCTGTTTGTCCTAGCTGTTTCTAGTGTCAGCATTTTCTGCTATGATGTAAAATCAGCATGTCTCCATTTAATGCATGATAGGTTGAAGTCTTGTAAGACTGGGTTTCCCAGGAGGTTAAAACATGATTCTGTGTTTCTTGTTTGTGCAGTAAATTTATGAGGCTTTGCATCAGGTAGTCTATAGACAACTGCAATGACCAGGTTGGGTTTTCAATCTTGACAGCAAGTTTCTCTACTACATCATTTGAGGAGTTTAGGAAAATATTTTTGTTGTCATTTTATATATTATGTACAGTGCAAGTCATATACATGGTCCTCTAGTCCTGTTACAGCTGTACTGGTTGTAATTAGGGATCCATACCTCACTGTTCATGTGATCTTGTGTATGTTTCAGTAAAGTCCACAAATACTGCACTTGATTCATTTAGCAATTCACTTATGTAATTTCAGTTCCTTTATTTTGGCATACATGAAGGACGTTACATGGCTTGTCTTTGTAGTGTTGTGGGTGTTTAACATGCTCTGTTCTGCTGAATTTGGCAAAGAACTTTGAGTTTCCTAGCCATTCTGAAGAGGAAAGACAGTGTCATTTCCTCCTTGAGTGGTTAATACATCTAGACATTCGTAAATTGCAACATATGTATTAGAGAGAAATGTTTTGATATATTGTTGAATATCAGGTACATTTAACCCACTGACTGCTGCAGCCCCATCTTTATGTATACCCCCACATTAGGACTTCTTAGAAAAATCTTTGTTTTATTTCTTCCACACCGTTTGACAGTTACTTTTTCTAAAGTACTTGATATTTAAGTCAGTATGGTAGATCTGTACTCATATATGTGACTTGGCTCACAGATAGATATTTTTACAGGTGAATCAAGGCCGCCACCACTGGCCAAATCTGTTAGCAGTATGATGCATCCCTTGTCATATGACATGATATGTATGCACTTACTTTACTACACCAGTGTTGGAGTTTCCTTACACTCATACACATATGCAGTTTCTCCACACACTATTGATATTTCTCCAATTGCAAGTTATTGATGGTATTGTATATAACATAAATGTACACATTCACATTTTACACATCATACTATCCTATTTTTAGTCATTGCTTTTCATATAGTATACCTCAAAACCTGGATTCTTTGACACCTAATTTATCATGACATTCGATTTCTGTCTCTTTTCCAGTACATATTATAAGATCATGTATGTAGTCACTTTTTACATCACAAAACAAAAATGTTCACTCCAACTTAATGGTGTTTTGAAGAAATGTAATGTTTGCATTCCAGTCTCCCTTTCCACAACATGAGAGACTCATCAATGCACAACCCTTGAAATGGCATAAATTTCTCTTTGAATGTCCCACGGAGATCATCAAGTACTAGTCTGATTTTCTGCAGTTTGTTATTACTTGTGAGCTGCTTGATGTCTGTAAAATGAAGGAGCATAAACAGAACATGATCATGGGGCTGGCATAATGTTCCTGATAAACTTCAGCTCAAACTTTTCATTATTAGTACAGTATTCATTTATTTCAATGTTTGTTATTATGGGCTATCATTTTCACTATACTAAAAAACTCATACATTCCATCTTGTATGTAACAGGGAACTTAGCCTATTGCTTGGAGATGTTAGTTGCATGCCCTTCAGTAGACCATAATGCCATTTGTTTGTCATTATAATGTGCATCAAGTCACTGGTAAAATACTCTTAAGAGATAGTTCAGCTTAGACTCGGTGGCAAAGCAAACACTTATTATACGAGAATGACTTATATCAAAATCAAAGAGTGTTGGAGTGAAGTTGGCACTATCTGTCCATGCCAAGAGGTATGCAGCTGATGTGACAAAGCGGCTTCCTTCCTCACGGGACCGAGATGATTACCCTCACTGCTAACAGTATTATGCTCTTCTTCCTCTTGCCTTCATTCTTCCAAGGAAACTGTCTACTTGATTCATTATCATTCGCATCTAAAATGTTTGAATCAAGCATATCTGGTGAATACCTGGTGAAGTCTTCAGGGATCTTCACCCCTGCAGCTTATGCTGGACCCAGGTTTACATATTGGTTTGATGTAATGACTTGGGTTTTCTTATATGACTCATGTGAGACAAAGTTGTTATACCTTTTCACTGTGATGGTTAATGGCCACTTGAGTGAATAAAAATGTTTGGAAAGCCCATCTAAGAAGCCAGAAAGTGAATTCTGAATCTGAGAAGCCAGTAAGTGAATTTTGAATGATAAACATTCCTAGAGCCACACAGGAACTTTTTAGAAATTAGATTCTGCATATTGGATACAGTTGACTCTCAGAAGTGGAGCATCCTATATATGGGATATCAGAAGTCACTGGGTAGATAGAAACATTGATAAGAACTGTGGACATAGAAGGAGTGTGCTTAGTCCTGAGAAGCAACTTCTTTCACTCACCCGATTGTAGTGTAATGATTAAGTTGGACGCATGGAAACTCCCACATTATGTCATATCAACTAACTTGAATTATGCTTCCCCTGTATATATATCACTTATAATAGTTTTGTTAAATTGCTTTGTCTGAGAATGTAACACACAAGACCTTGCAAATTTTCTTTCCATGCTCTTGTGATTTTTAGGTGCATATGTTTTACACAAACTGTTTTTTCATTGAAAGTAAATGCAAGAAAGCTGTAAACCACACGAACACACTTACAAAAAAAAAAATGATAATAATAATGCACTCAGAACAATTACCGGCTGTCAAGCAACCACAAACACTCAGCACTACACAAGGAAACAAAGATCCTCCCAGTGCACCCAGTTTTATGCAGCTGCACTAGACATCTCCCACCTAAACCACTCCATATAACTAAGCACAAACCGCATGTACAAGTGAAAACTTACCCCTGCCTCACACTTAAGTGATCTCTACTCACATATCCCACCACCCCCAACAAATATAACACTGACACAAATTACATGACAAGCACTAAACATCCAACCTCCCAACTCAGTCCTAAGACATACACACCTATCAGAAACCACACTCCCCAGACAAATGCATGTTTCACTCTCCCATCCTTGTCCTGGGCATCAACACTACAAATACTGTTTCAATGTGTTGCACGAGCATGTCCATGATGCAATCACAGTAATGAAGACACTGAGTTTTTACTGCTCAATTGACCTGTAATCTCTACACACAGACACACATACACAACACTATATGACGTATGGTCCCAAGCAGAAGTTGTGGCCAGCTTCCTGAGTGCTGCTGGAGCCTATAAAGATAGAAGGCGTGGGTAAGCCTTTTATTTCTGCTTGGGGATTGATTGTTAGTTATAGAGTGGTTTGGTTGGGAGGGGTCTAGTGCTATTACTTAGAATTAAGGGCTGAGCATGTTGAGGTAGAATATTATTAGGAGGATCTTTGTTTTATTAAGGATGTGTTGAGTGTTTGTGGTTGCTAAGCAACCAGTGATAGTTCTGTGTGCTCTATTTTATGTGATTTGCAGCTTTGTTATATTTCCTTTTCAAAAGGGTGGAAGACAGGCAGATGAAGCATAGTTTAGAGTGAATATTTTATTCATTAAGGATGCTAAAGGATTCAATTTCTTGTCCAGACCTGATGCCAGATTGTGTTCTGGAGGAATTTAGTTTGTATTTTGATTTTGTGCTGATATTTTTGGTGTGGGGAGTGAATGTCATATGTGATAACTAGAATGGTTGCTGTTTTGTCCATTTGGAGTATACTGGAGGGTTTTAGTGCTGGATTTGAGTCAGTCTGGTGTTGAAAGAGTGATTAAAGACTTCTGGGGGATGCAGATATTCTGCTATGGGCCATTGTTCCAGTTGTGTCATTCAATGTTGCAAATTTGTTTTTGCTACTGTGGTGTCAGGTGTTGTGATGTGATTGTTGAAGTCATTGGCTTATGAAAGGACCTTCATATGGTTTACTGAAGGTAATGGGAGGTTGTGTGGGAAGAGATTGAAGAGGGCTGAGGAAAGAAGTGCTCCTTGGGAATTCCATGGAAGAGTTTTAGTGTTTTGGAGGTGTAGCCATTTTGAATGACTGCCATGGCTGTTGGCCATGAAACTGGACAACTGCCATTTATTATTACAGTGTAGAGTGATGTAAAGTATCTTTCATGTGAGGATGAGTTGGGTGACAATGTTGAATGCTTTATTGGTGTCTATTGCCACTAGTACATTGCATAAGATGGGCTGTAATTGGTTGAAGTTATCTAGGATATATTATGCGAAGTCAGTGTGTAGGTTGTTGGTTGAGTGGTTGGGTCTGGTTGAAGTTATCTCTATGTTGTGTGAGGTCAGCATGTAGTGTGGTGATTGAGTGATTGGGTCTAAGTTCATGTTGCATAGGATGCTTGGGTCTAAATACATGTTGCATAGGATGTTTTGTTTGATTGTGTGGGTGGATAACAGTTTTGTACAGAGTTCGAATACTGAAGACATGAGTTACATGAGGCATTGGGAAGAGGGAACTTGGGTGATTTGGAGGGTTTTAGGGAAGGTATTATATTGGCAGGGATTTTGTTCTATAGGCAGAAGTGATCGAAGAGATATGTAAATGCTTGAACTGTAATTGGACCAAAGTGTTTCATGTTAAAGCTTGATATGATGATTGCGCCTGTTGCTGGAATTCTTTTAGGTTTTAATTGGATTGCTTGAATCACTGGGTGTGTGGGGAGGTGTTACTGGCCTCTGCATGCTTAATGATACACTAAGAATAAAATTAACTTTTGGTGAGGCTGTATTGTCGTCAGTTGATGAAATAGAGTACAGTCTCATCAAAGAACTTTTTGCAACAAAGGAGTCTATCCTGTCCTTGTTATGGAGAGTAGCATAGCTTGGAGCTGCAGGAATCCCTGGAAAAGGGCATTGGAATAATAGAAATTATATATGAACTGTACACACACACACACACATTCAACCCTAGCAACTTGTACATAGGATAACTTGTACATACCTAGGGAATGTAGATTCAGATGGGTTTATGTCTTATGGGCAAATGTATAGTGCTTGTCATATTGATTCTGTGTATATATGTTTTATATGTTACATCAGCTGTCAGTGGGTTAAAAGCATGGGTGCAGGTTTGGAGTAAGTTTAAGGATAGATGTGGGAATAGTTATGAGTAAAAGGTACAAGGAAGCTTTTAAATTAGAAATGGAAAACATCTACCTTTGATAAAACTAGAGTTTAATCCCTTGTGTGCAAAGGTATGACCCTTCTGTATGATGGAAGGTGTAAAGTCACTTCAACATATCCAGGGGGTCATAGCATCATACCTTAGGGGATAGAAAAGTATACAGCAAACTACTAGCATTTGCTATATAATAAATAAGGTTAAAGAGAAGCTGTTGGAGGTAGGACTGTCCCTGTTTCCAATGGTAGTGTCCTGTGGGTGAGTGAGGTTAGCCTGTCTGCCACTAACTATTTTACTGATTCACTATGCGATCAAAAAGGGTCATCTTCTTTCATTCTCATTTGTTTCAGAAGAAGACCCGTACCAGCACAGTCTCCCGGGCTACTGCAGAAGGTGAAGCACTACTGAAGGAGATGGGCTTTGAGGACAAGGAGACTCCGGGCCGGAGGAGAACAAGGGCTTCCATTAAGGGGGAAATTTACACACCCCCAGCCAAGAAGGAGAGGAAGGCAGCCACACCAGGAAGTAAGTATGTGTTTACTGGAAGAGCTAATAACTATACATGAACAGTGTACTGTGATTCACAGAAAGGTACTGGGTTTGAGGGTTACCAGTAGCTTTAAATGTCTCATCATTCAAAAGATATTTTACTCAACAGAAGGTGGCATCCACCACCCTGTTTTCCCATCCTGAAGGTTTCTCTAGGTTATGATTTGAGTCATTTTCGAAATCACATTAGAAATTTTCATTATAATCTCACAGAAAGTTTGGTTAAGTCATTGGTGGATAATTAGATGTCATTGAATACAAGGAACAATAGACATTAAGAACAAAACAAAATATTGTTGTACAGTATTTCTGAATTCCATTGACTTTTCTTTCCCACTATGTATGTATGTAGTTGACAAGTGTTAGTATGTATGAGATTTCTCCTAGGAAATATTTTTATTGATTTAAACCTACTGCCTCCCTTGGCATTCAGAGGAAGAGGTTTTATTTGGAATTTGGAAGCAATAGATGAGATTCATTGAGATGCCAAAAAATTTTTGAACGGTGACTATTAGTTAAAAATTGATATGAAACCCCAAATTTTGTCAGTTACAAATGAAGCTATTGGAAATTAATGTTACACAAGTCTAATATCAGTTTCCTTATTTGACGGCATTGATTTTAAATGACCTTTTGGAAACACTCGCTTTTATTAGAGATTAGGTATCCATTTACAGAGAATAGCAGCAAATATGACTACTTGTGAGGGTAGATAAATGTTTACATAGATGAGCATTGTAGGGTGCGTATACTTTTACCTCTCCACCCTGCAAGAAATATAACTTTGAATTGGGATGGTTATGTACTGAGTGATTGTGCCCTTAGTTTTACAGCATGTTCTCTTCCTTTTACTTGGCTCCCTTACATTAGGCACAGCTTCTGTTACCTGCAAGTGGGCTTGCTAAGTGATGATGGTAACTCTTACTAAGACCCCTAAGAATGATGTTTTGTGGTGCTTTTTCATCCATCCACAATTTAGTTTTTGTAAGCTAACTACAAAATCCATTGCCCGGTTTTGAAAGTTGTTAAGATACTGTACTGTGGAGGAAAACAGTACTGTTGATTTCAGGGTCAAAGGTCAATGTCACTGCTTCACTTTTGAGTTGGTCTGGGAGATGATTTCATTCCTGCACAAAAATTAGGAACTTTCAGAACAAAGTTTTTAGGTGTTCTCTAGTATTCAGTTTTTCTACTTGGCTGTCGCTCCACTGATTAGTTTATTCAGGATAACTGCAAAACCCATTGTTTGGTGTTATAAGAAATCTATGTATCTGTATCTGATGCTAATTCCCTCTGGGAACTCCCTCAAGGGGGTGGCCAGGGCAATAGTCTTCATAGCAGTTAAAAGATACATCAAAGGAAATCAGCGGGTGCTTCAGAATCATTTTGAGGCTAAAAGGTCAAAGATTAAGGTCACTACTGCACGTTGACCAATCTTGGTGATGATTACTTTTCCACACAATCTTTAGGGCCTTGAAAAGTTTTAGGATGCTCCATAGTAATCAGCTTTTCTGTCTGGTTTTCTTTTTGTCTATCCATCCTTCCACAATTTTGTTTCCATAGAATACAGTGAAATGTCTTTAGTCCAGTACTTTCTGGTTTTGAGATACTTATGGTTCAGAAAAAAAAAGCAGAGTTTTACAGAGTTTGGCAAAATTTCCATCATTTGAAAAATCACTAACCATTAACAGCTGCAGTCAGCCATTGTTGTAGTCAACTGGCCTAATAACTCATTTCTACGTACAGATGGTCCTTGACTTATGATGGGGTTATGTTCAGATAAATCCATCATAAGTTGACAATCGTAAGTTGAAAATGCTCTTCATCTAATGTACCGAACATCTAGCTTAGCCTAGCCTACCTTAAACGTTCTCAGAGCACTCACATTATCCTACAGTTAAACAAAATCATCGAACATAAAGCCTATTTTTTAATACAGTGTTTCTTTGCTGTGAACTGTTTTGGTGCCTTGGGTATGACTTCATGCTGGGCAATTATCATTAATTTTATTTCAAGTAATTGCCTTCCGATTCTTCTCACCAGAGGCAGGAGACACAGATGGGCATTTTGTAAACATTGGATGGAAAAATACAAAATTCAGAATAAGAAAAATGCTGGCAACACATTACACTGTAGAGTAATGGATGTTTACACTCATGATCGCATGGCTTATTGGAAGCTGCAGCATCACAGGAGAGTATCACACCACATATTGCTAGCCCAGGAAAAGTTCAAAATTTGAAGTACAGTTTCTACTGAATGCGTATCGCTATTGCACCATTCGTAAAGTCAAAAAAATCGTAAGTCGAACCATTTTAAGTCAGGGAGCATCTGTACCTGTTTAGACCTACATGTATACACTTTACATGTATTTTGTGATTTATTGCATTTTTCCTTATTTCACACTTTTATGAAGTAGCTCCAGGAACAGATGAAATAAGGTCGGATTCATTGACATCCATTATTTAGGTGTCATTTGTAATGCGCTGAAACCACAGCTCCCTATCCACAGCCCTTTTCATAATTTCCCCGGGCTACTTCAAATGCCCTGGTTCAGTCCATTAAGAGCATGTTGACCCCACATTGTTTCTATTCATTGTATCCTTTGCATATCTTTCACCCTCCTCTATGTTCAGGCCTTGATCACTCGAAATCTTTGTTGCTCCATCTTCCATCTCCAGTTTGGTCTCCCTTTTCTCCTTGTTCCTTCCTTCTCTGGCACATATAACCTTCCCATCAACCTCTTTTCACTTACTCTCTGCATATATCCAAACCATTTCAGCACACTCTCTTCAGCTCTCTCAGTCATACTCTTTTTTCTTTTTTTTTTTTAAATTACCACACTTCTCTCTTACCATTTTATTACTTACTTGATCAAACAACCTTACACCACTTATTGTCATCAAACATTTCATTTTTAACACATCTCTCCTCCTATGCATATCCTCATATGTAACCCATGCATTACATCCATATAACATTCTTGGAACTACTATACTTTCAAACATACCCATTTTTGTCCTAGTTAACAGTCTCTCATTCTACACTTTCTTTAATGTTTCCAGAATCCTCGACCCCTTACCCACCCTATAACTCACTACTGCCAAAATAGCCCGAAAGAGTATTTGAAAAAAACGAAACGTGACACCCATGCATGTTATATTCAGCACTTGTCTAAAATGTCTGATTTATGTATGATTGTATTCTCAATGTCTTCTGCAGATGATATCTTCATATTCATTTATGCATCATCATTTTTTGGAGAATATGAAATATATAGATGTATATGTCGGATATGAGAATGAGGAATAGTAGAAATGGAAATACATTTCCATGGGAAAGAAGCATTTAATCAGAATTATAGAAGCACCAGAAACTGCATAGTTTACAAAAGTTTGGGATCTGTTTGTTAGGTGTAGCTCCCTACCCATTTTGCTTGTTATGATGTTATGGTCACATTTGTAAATGTCTCTTGCAGTCTATTTTACCTTGGTGAATTCATCATTATGTTTGAAAGGCATAATTTTTGTCTCGTAGATTTGTTACCTTTGATTTGAATATTTGATTTTGTGAGGTCAGCCAGGGTACATTTTGAAATGTGTTGCTTCCTCCTTTGGAACAGGACTTTGTGAATCAGTTTTAAAATTTCCTAAGCTAAACACTTAAATCTAGGCTGTCTCTCCAGATGATGTGGATGTCCTTGCCACTGTTGTTTTACATGCTTGGCATGCTGTCAGTGGTATCTTCAGAGACCAGTAGGGTTGTAACAAGCCCAGCTATATGTATGATAGGGGGATGAATGTTGAAGAAGAAATCAGTTTATCTGTAGGATGAATGTAGGCCTGCAACACATCGAGTTATTTGGATTTTTAAGTATTTTGCCAATTTCCATGCTATCTTCATAGTTTTCCTTCTGTTTTCAATGAGTAAGTGATATCTGAGATCCTTGGTTTTAATTTTGCATATGAATGTAAGTATTTAGTTTTGTCATTTTGTCTTTCTGTCATTCTTTGCATGCTCTTTCTCTTTTCTGAGTTTCATGAAATATTTTAAGTCTATGGTTAATCTCTTCTACTTTCTTTGACAGGTTTGTTTTCCTTTGCTGAGTGAGCTGCAACCTTTTGAGAAGGTCTGCAAATCATTTCCATCTCCTTTCAAGGGACTGCTATTTTTGTTCCATTTGGGAGCTTTTGCATTTCTTTCTGTGGTAATGGTACGTGTCTAGTAGATGTTTAGTGTGCATTTTGGGTCAACCTTTCTAAACATTCATCTGGTGTTACTGTCTTGTACCAAATTGGATGTAGTGAATTCAATATTCTCATCTTGTTTTATTTATGTCACTCTATTCACTTTCAAGTGTCACTATACACATTTATCTATCATCATTCACATTTATTGGTAATTTTTGTTCGATACATGGTCAGTTTCCAGGCATATGCTTGTGGGGAAGATTGTTTCACTAAGCTCATTTGTAGTGATTGTCACAGCCTTCAGTATTAGTTAAATGTTCAGCTATCTCACACTTTTATTTTCAGATCCACTTACAGTTTACGTTGTGACACCAGACCAACTCTTACATGATGATACTGCTGTTGCAGGCCAGGAATTTCATTCAGTATCTTGAACTTAAATGGATTATTTGAACAGCATGTTTACACATTGTCAATACTAAACTAGTTTTTCTTTATTTTTAGTAGCATTCCTGTGAAAAGCTTATTCACCTTCATCCAAAGATCCTCATCCAAAATAATTATCTAGTGATTAATTTTTCTCTGCCACCCTTAAACCTTGTTTTTAGTGCTTCTGTCTCCTTCATTTCTTTGTTATTACAGTAAGTGTATTTTAGGTGGTGCACATCAGATCCTGAAATTCCCTTAACTTAGAAATGATGAGGGTAATTTTCTTCATTCCTTGATGGTCTGTACATAGTACATCTTAAAATTTTATCAGTGTCATTTTGATTGACAGCTTTTGGCTTTATGCTGTCATCTTTTATGCTTCATCTGGTAGTATGTTATTACTTTCACCTCCCACTTCTGAGTCTCATTTTCTTGATGCTGTTAATTTCTTTATCTGTTTGTCTGTATTTCATACTCTGTGCATACTTTATGCTTATGATATATTGTAATGTGCTTAGACTTTATTCAAAGTCACAGTACGTACTTTACTGTAATGAGCGAAATGTTGCAGATGCTAACAAATCTTTTTCAAATATCATACTAGACCCCCTCAGTTTTTAGATACTGATTCTTCTACACCACCACCATCTTCCACAAAGTTAAACTTTTTATTATAGGTGGGCGTAGGGGCAGACCTCCCAAGAAGACAGAAGAAAAGAAGGAAGAGGAACCTGCAGCTGAAGAGGAAGAAAAGAAGGAAGAGACAGTAGAGGAAGAGAAGAAGGAAGAGGAGCCTGCAGCAGAGGAGGCCAGTGCTGATGGAGAAGCTGAGGAGAAGAAAGAATGAAGGGGATGACAGTGGAGCTATGGTACAAATGTTTACCTGATGGTGAGAATGGGTGGAACATTTTTCTTTACACCACCCAAAATCCTCTTTTGAATATTTGTAATTAGTTTCATGTAGTGTAGAAGCCATGACAGTGTCTCTTCACAGGTAGAAAATAAGACAAAAAGTTAACTCCCCATGAGTGTAGAGGTGTACAAATGGGCAATTATAAAGAAGTTGAGTAATTGTAGGTTTGAGGAAGGTAAGCTGGAAGGCCATTAAACCTTTCATTGCAATGAATATAATTTTTGCTGGATGTAGCAAGATGTGCCAAACCAGATTTTTGGTTTTAGGCCTGTGCATCCCCATATTTATTCTCAGCTGATGTATGTCTGCACATCTTACCCACAGAGGTGACTTAAAGCATAATTACATTGATAGAAAAAATTTCATGCACCACAAACACCCCTAAATCATCAGAAACTGCATCTTCATTACAGAAAGAGGAACATTACAAGTGCAGACAATGTCTCTTATAAACACTATTACAGTAAAATAAACTTATTATTGTTTATTTTTTTATGGGATGAGGATCAGGGAGAAATGGAGGTATGTTGTAAGGAAGAATGGAAAGGTAAATGTGTTAGCAAGCAAGGTGAATTAGAAAAATTATAAGGAAGAATATGAAAGGAAGGTAACAGAAAGCTTAGATGGAAGAGTAGTGAATGTAGGGATGCAGTCATGTGAATGAGGTGTTTAAAATGTTTAGAGAAATACTATTAAAGGTTTAGAGTTAGTAGTTTCATGAGATATAGGAATAAAAAGGGCAGGACATGGTGGACAGAAGAGATTAGAGATGCTGTGGAAGTTCAGCAAAGTAGGAGGGCAGAATATAGAATATGAAAGCAAAATGTTAAGAAGCTGATAGAGGAAAGCAAAGAAAAAGTAGATGAAGATTTTGGAAGAAAGTTAAATGAATAGTTTTGGGATATTAAGAGGTTATACAGGAAGGAAGTGAAAAAGGAAAGAGGTGGATGAAAGAGTGGAAATATTGATGTGAGACAGAAGGAAGGGAATTTGCTGAATCAAAGGAGGAAGTGAAAGGAAGAGGGAAGAACTGATAGATGTGGGAGAAGGGGAGGCATCACTTGTTACATGTATGGGTATGAAGGATAGAAGGAAGAGGACACAGTGCAAGGGGCCATAGCAAAAAGAGATGTAAGAAGGGCAATAATGAGGTTGAAGGTAGGAAAAGCACCAGGAGTGGATGGGATTACAGCTGAAATGCTGAAGTATGGAGGAGAAAGTGTGGTAGGATGGATACATCCTACATGTAATTGAGCATGGAAACAAGGTTGTGCCTTAGGATTGGGTGAAAGCTATTATTTTTCCTTTATTCAAAGGAAAAGATGCTAAGGATGTATGCAGCAAGTGTGTTAAGTATACCAAAAAAAGTGTTTGCAAGATTGTTGATTGATGGTGATGGAAGTGACTGAATGCAGCATAAGTGAGGAACTAGGGGATAGGAAAGTAAGGGGATGTGTGGATCAGATTTTTGCGGTTAAGATGACTATAGAAAAGTATTTAGCGAAGGGAAGAAATTGTATTCAGCTTTTATGGATCTGGAGAAAACAAATGACAGAGTTGAGTAGAATGCTTTGTGGGATGTGTTAAGGATGTATGGGGTAGGAGGACAAATGCTGGATGGTATGAAAGCCTCCTATAGAGGAGAAAATGCTTGTGTATGAGTGGATTGAGAGTTTAGCAGAAGTTTCGTTATCCATGTGGGTGGGAGGTAGGGCTGTGATGTCCTTATGGCTTTTGGATATATATATATATATATATATATATATATATATATATATATATATATATATATATATTGGGAGGTACAGTAGGGTTGAGAGTCAAGTCAATTGGGAGGTGAGTTTGAATGGAGAAAAACTGGAGGAAGTGAAGTGTTTTAGATATCTGGGAGTGGATCTGGCAGCGGATGGAAACATGGAAGCGGAAGTGGATCATAGGGTGGGGGAGGGGGCGAAAATTCTGGGAGCCTTGAAGAATGTGTGGAAGTCGAGAACATTATCTCATAAAGCAAAAATGGGTATGTTTGAAGGAATAGTGGTTCCAACAATGTTGTATGGTTGTGAGGCGTGGACTATGGATAGAGTTGTTCGCAGGAGGATGGATGTGCTGGAAATGAGATGTTTGAGGACAATGTGTGGTGTGAGGTGGTTTGATCGAGTAAGTAACGTAAGGGTAAGAGAGATGTGTGGAAATAAAAAGAGCGTGGTTGAGAGAGCAGAAGAGGGTGTTTTGAAATGGTTTGGTCACATGGAGAGAATGAGTGAGGAAAGATTGACCAAGAGGATATATGTGTCGGAGGTGGAGGGAACGAGGAGAAGAGGGAGACCAAATTGGAGGTGGAAAGATGGAGTGAAAAAGATTTTGTGTGATCGGGGCCTGAACATGCAGGAGGGTGAAAGGAGGGCAAGGAATAGAGTGAATTGGAGCGATGTGGTATAACGGGGTTGACGTGCTGTCAGTGGATTGAATCAAGGCATGTGAAGCGTCTGGGGTAAACCATGGAAAGCTGTGTAGGTATGTATATTTGCGTGTGTGGACATATGTATATACATGTGTATGGGGGTGGGTTGGGCCATTTCTTTCGTCTGTTTCCTTGCGCTACCTCGCAAACGCGGGAGACAGCGACAAACCAAAAAAAAAATATATATATATATATATATATTGGGAGGTAAGTTTGAATGGAGAAAAACTGGAGGAAGTAAAGTGTTTTAGATATCTGGGAGTGGATCCGGCAGCGGATGGAACCATGGAAGCGGAAGTGAATCATAGGGTGGGGGAGGGGGCAAAAATCCTGGGAGCCTTGAAGAATGTTTGGAAGTCGAGAACATTATCTCAGAAAGCAAAAATGGGTATGTTTGAAGGAATAGTGGTTCCAACAATGTTGTATGGTTGCGAGGCGTGGGCTATGGATAGAGTTGTGCACAGGAGGGTGGATGTGCTGGAAATGAGATGTTTGAGGACATTGTGTGGTGTGAGGTGGTTTGATCGAGTAAGTAATGTAAGGGTAAGAGAGATGTGTGGAAATAAAAAGAGTGTGGTTGAGAGAGCAGAAGAGGGTGTGTTGAAATGGTTTGGGCACATGGAGAGAATGAGTGAGGAAAGATTGACCAAGAGGATATATGTGTCGGAGGTGGAGGGAAAGAGGAGAAGTGGGAGACCAAATTGGAGGTGGAAAGATGGAGTGAAAAAGATTTTGAGTGATCGGGGCCTGAACATGCAGGAGGGTGAAAGGCGGGCAAGGAATAGAGTGAATTGGATTGATGTGGTATACCAGGGTTGACGTGCTGTCAGTGGATTGAATCAGGGCATGTGAAGCGTCTGGGGTAAACCATGGAAAGTTGTGTGGGGCCTGGATGTGGAAAGGGAGCTGTGGTTTCGGGCATTATTGCATGACAGCTAGAGACTGAGTGTGAACCAATGGGGCCTTTGTTGTCTTTTCCTAGCGCTACCTTGCACACATGAGGGGGGTGGGGGATGGTATTCCATGTGTGGCGAGGGGACTGAATAAAGGCAGACTGTGTGAATTGTGTGCATGGGTATATATGTATGTGTCTTTGTGTGTATATATATGTGTACATTGAGATGTATAGGTATGTATATTTGCGTGTGTGGATGTGTATGTATATACATGTGTATGGGGGTGGGTTGGGCCATTTCTTTCGTCTGTTTCCTTGCGCTACCTCACAAACGCGGGAGACAGCGACAAAGCAAAATAAAATAAATGGAAGGAAAACTAGGGAAAGAGGGTATAAGATGGAGTGTGGCAGTGAGATGTGCTGGCTAGTGGCAAGCCTGTTTGCAGATGATACTGTGTTGTTTGCTGAGAGTGAAGAGTAGTTGCTGTAAGCATAGGCAATATAGGGTTTGGTGGACTGTGTTGCTTTTTTTATTCTTTTTCTCTTTTATCAAGTATCATTTTGATGGCAGAGGAAGCTAATCCAAGCAACTGATCCATGTGTGCCTGATGTTCGCCGGCCCTAAGCTTATGTGATACTTGCATCTTTTCTTTTATATCAACCACTTTCTTGGCCACCTTGGAGACTTTGCCTGTATTCACACTTGCAGGCTTTTTACCACATATGATAGGTCTAAAATTTTCTCCAAATACACATAGGACATAGCTAAAAAGAGTGACCAAGACTGAAGTGATGCAAATTATGGCAGGCTGTACACAACTTGCTTAAAGAATGTAAACCAAGATATATTTGGTGGTTCTTTTCCTTTTCCATTTGATAGCTTGTTTTATATTTGTTTTTAATGACTATTATACATATATTTTTTTTCCATACTATTTGCCCTTTCCTGCGTTAGCAAGGTAGCATATATATATATTTTTTATTTATTATACTTTGTCGCTGTCTCCTGCGTTAGCGAGGTAGCATATATATATATATATATATTTTATTTATTATACTTTGTCGCTGTCTCCTGCGTTAGTGAGGTAGCGCAAGGAAACAGACAAAAGAATGGCCCAACCCACCCACATACACATGTATATACCTACACGTCCACACATGCACATATACATACCTATACATCTCAACGTATACAAATGTATACGCACACAGACGTATACATATATGCACATGCACATAATTCATACTTGCTGCCTTTATTCATTCCCGTCACCACCCTGTCACATATGAAATGACATTCCCCTCCCCCCCACATGCGTGCGAGGTAGCGTTAGGAAAAGACAACAAAGGCCACATTCGTTCACACTCAGTCTCTCGCTGTCATGCATAATGCACCAAAACCACTGCTCCCTTTCCACATCCAGGCCCCATAAAACCTTCCGTGGTTTACCCCAGACGCTTCACATGCCCTGATTCAATTCATTGACTGCAAGTCAACCCTGGTATACCACATCATTCCAATTCACTCTATTCCTTGCATGCCTTTCACCCTCCTGCGTGTTCAGGCCCCGATCACCCCAAATCTTTTTCACTCCATCCTTCCACCTCTAATTTGGTCTCCCACTTCTCCTCGTCCCTCCATCTCTGACACAATATCCTCTTTGTCAATCTTTCCTCACTCATTCTCTCCATGTGACCAAACCATTTCAAAACACCCTTTTCTGCTCTCTCAACCACACTTTTTATTACCACACATCTGTCTTACCCTTTCATTACTTACCCAATCAAACCACCTCACACCCTTCTCCGCACAACCCTATCTATAGCCCATGCCTCGCAACCATATAACATTGTTGTAACCCCTATTCCTTCAAACATACCCATTTTTGCTCTCCGAGATAATTTTCTTGCCTTCCACACATTCTTCAATGCTCCCAGAACCTTCGCCTCCTCCCCCACCCTGTGACTCACTTCCACTTCCATGGTTCCATCCGCTGTCAAATCCACACCCCGATATCTAAAACACTTCACTTCCTCCTGTTTTCAAACTTACCTTAAATGAATATCTATTATAAGAGGCTCCATTAAAAGAGGTCTGTTTGTATGAAGGGCATATTGCCTGCTGGCCAAATATTTAGATATCTTTATTTTTATTTTACATAGAATTCTGACTATGTTCTGCTGAGTCTGCTTTCTCCCTTATCTGTCACCACAAACCTTAAATATATTTAATTTGTAATTCTGCACTCCCCACATACAATCTGTCCACGTCCATTCCTTATTAGTACATGAACGATTATGCACTAGGTCTTTTCATTTACCATATTACCCTATATTATAATTTTCATACAGACTGCCTACTCAATATTTACTAGAATACCCATTTGAAGTGTTTGTGCTTTCTGAGTGGAAGTTACAGTATTCATTTCAGCATACATTGCCAAACATGATTTATCATACTCCTTCATTTATTCTTCAGAATTTTTAGAATGAGGCCTTTTCTTTGTCTCTTCTTGGCATTACCTTGCTGACATGGGAAATGGTGAACAAGCATGAATGAAGTCGGATGAATTTTTTGGTAAAATATTTTTGGCCCTCCTGTCTCTCAGTTACCCTGACTGTGATTCTTGTTGCATATATCTATATAGATATTTGGCCTTGTAACATCCTCGGCTATTATCCATTCAGTCTCATGTTGTGACCCTTTTCTTAAACATAAAGCTTGCATGTGTTTGCAATCATTGTCAGTTCTTATACACCATAGAATTTTTTTTTCATCTTTACTTTTTTCCTTTTGTCAGTTCCTTTTGATGCTCACTGATTCTTCAGGACTACCTGCATTAGTTGCCAGCACATCTTTTACTACCTCATTAACATGTATATGATAGATAGTCTGGTGACCAACATATATTTGCCTAATACAGTTAACATGTATATGATAGATAGTCTGGTGACATTTGTTAATTCAATTTCTTTTTCTTTCAGAATCTACAAGTACACAGTAAGGTTGTAAGGTATTCGTGAGTAAGCAAGTCAACGCACAGAGGGGGGGTGGGGAGGTACAGATGGAGTTACTCTGCCTCATTGTCAGAAACCTTGATTGAAGATAGGTCAGTAAGGTTACAGAACCTGTTTATGAAGTGACCAATAAATTTGTATCTTTAGTGCCAAAGGAAAGCCTGTTTGACAGTTTTAAACTGGGAAACTGGTTGTATTGAATAAATGTTTATTAGAGACTGTAAATTCTGATCAAACTACAGTGTTCAGAGTGTTAGGGAGTTAAGCACTTCCCATCTGCCAATTATTTTTGATGAGGCTAACTTCTCTTGTATCTTCCAGGTATCTCAAAGAGAACTAAACACAATTTCTTTCTGGTGGCATCAGTCACAAGATTTTTTATTTTCCCAAATGCCAGTGGCATTTGTTGTGGGCAGCATTACTTCCAGTAATTTAGGCCATAAAAAACAAGGTGGAACTCGGAAATCTTCCAATATGACTATTTAGAAATCAATAGAATCTGTGCAATCATATCCTTAAATTGGGGTGTTATCTCACCCTCAATATCATACAGAATATTTTATGTGTGTCTCATAGTCCAATCTGAATGAGTGAAAATAGGTTGTTTTTAAGATTTTTTTATTGTGTGTACTGAAATCTTGTCAGAACCAAATTAGATGTTTTTGTTGTAGGAACCAGAAGTGTGTTATTTTTCCTCATTTACCTTTCCAGCTGGTCATCTTTTCTTCCAAAAGACCAGAGACAAGCTTTATACTGTCTTTAATAACAGTTTTACTCACAGAGATCTATGCATCCCAGTGTCAGGCAGTCAAATGGTTTGAGCCTGAATTATTTGGAAGATTCAGGAAATATAAAACACTATGTGGTATGGAGCATGAAATTGAGGAATTAAAAAGTTTGATGTGCTAGTGAATTTTCATCATTGTTTTTCATTGTTTTGACTATCTATGCCACAGATTGGAAAAATATATCCTGATTCTTTCTGTTTGTCTTTCTGTCTCAGTTAATGAGAAGGGAATATGGATAATAAAAGTATTCAACTTGAGTATCGAGTTGCCAGTCACATTATTGTAGATCCAGTGCAACTGATACCTGCTAAATTATGATAGCTTCTGTAGTTGGAATTTTTACCTGTAATTCACTGATTTATTTTTTGTATACAGCTTTAGGAGTTTGTTTATCATATGTAATTGATTTCTCAGAACCCCCAAAATTTGTGAAGGATGATTTTCTTTGTAAGTACTCCATGTCACTTCTCAACTTATCAGGAATTGTAAGGCTTGAATTTGTGCCAAATTGTTGACTGCAGTATGTTCACTGAATTCAGTTCCTATTTTATACCTCACACAGACAATTTCTACAGAGACGAAGAAAATTTTAATCCTGAAGCTGTACAACTTAAGTTTGATATGTTCAATCAGTGTATAAAAATTATCATTGATAATAATCATTCCTTTTATTAATTACTTAAAAATAACTAGTTATATATGTATATATATATATATATATATATATATATATATATATATATATATACACTGGTATCTAATAATGATTTTTATAGTCTGATAATTTCTAATCATATAATTCCTTAGACAAAATTAGGCTGGAAGGTAAAGATATTTAATGGGGAAACTTGGCTTAAGATTTGGGAAATTTTTGCTATTGCTATGATTGGGATTCGAAGACGCTACTTGAGGCTTATTATATCACTCATTGGTCCTGAATTTCTGTGTCATATCTTGGAAGTAGGACAGCTCAGTGATGGTTCAGAATCCCAGCTCATGTACCTAGCAGTTATAGTGACTTATGTGTCTTTGGATTTTGTTACAAAAAATTTTTGTATTATCCTTGAAGTACTTTTACAGCCATATAGTTTTCATTCCTTCATTTAATAGACTTGTATCATTGTAACCTAATGAATGAATTTTACAAAGTGTAATTTTGACAATCAGAGAAGGGGCTATATTAATAAAACAGATATTTTTGTGAAATTGGGTATGATGGAGAACAATAGCAAATCATGTGCACATATGTTCAAAGACTTGAAGCATCAATATGGCAGCAGGAATGTCAATAATGGCTCACAGACAGTCACATTCCTGATTAACTTTCAGAATAGACATATATATGAAACTACTGAATAACATTACCATCCCCAGAGACTATCATCCACAGCCAAACATCAAAGACTGTTCCATGATTTACCTTGATCACTTCATATGCCCCAATTCAGCTCACTAACAGCATGTCACTAACCCCCACATTCCTTCTGTTCCAACTCTATTTATCTAGTGCATGCCTTTTGCTTGTAAGAATAATCATACCCTGATGCCTCAAAGCCTCCTTCGCTCCATCCTACTTATCTCCTTGGTCCTTCCCATATTGCCAGCACTTTTAACACATAGATCCTCTTTGTTAGTTTCTTTACTCATCCTCTCCATATGCCTGAATGATTTCAACACACCCAGGTCAGCTTTCTCAGTGAGACTGCTGTCTAGCAATTCTGATTTCTTTCATAACCCACTTCTTGCCTCATTTTGCCCTCAGACATTTCATTTCCAGCAAATCCAATCTCTTCCTCATTTTCGCATTCAAGGGCCAAAATTTGCATCCATACTACACAAAGAAGAGGTAGAAAAAGCTTTGCGGAAGATGAAAGCCAGTAAGGCTTTGGATGGTATTGCAGGTTTGGATGGTATTACAGTGGAATTTATTAAAAAAGGGGGTGACTGTATTGTTGACTGGTTGGTAAGGTTATTTAATGTATGTATGATTCATGGTGAGGTGCCTGAGGATTGGCAGAATGCTTGCATAGTGCCATTGTACAAAGGCAAAGGGGATAAGAGTGAGTGCTCAAATTGCAGAGGTATAAGTTTGTTGAATATTCCTGGTAAATTATATGGGAGGGTATTGATTGAGAGGGTAAAGGCATGTACAGAGCATCAGATTGGGGAAGAGCAGTGTGGTATCAGAAGTGGTAGAGGATGTGTGGATCAGGTGTTTGCTTTGAAGAATGTATGTGAGAAATACTTAGAAAAGCAAATGGATTTGTATGTAGCATTTATGGATCTGGAGAAGGCATATGATAGAGTTGATAGAGATGCTCTGTGGAAGGTATTAAGGATATATGGTGTGGGAGGCAAGTTGTTAGAAGCAGTGAAAAGTTTTTATTGAGGATGTAAGGCATATGTACATCTGGGAAGAGAGGAAAGTGATTGGTTCTCAGTGAATGTAGGTTTGCGGCAGGGGTGTGTGATGTCTCCATGGTTGTTTAATTTGTTTATGGATGGGGTTGTTAGGGAGGTGAATGCAAGAGTTCTGGAAAGAGGGGCAAGTATGCAGTCTGTTGTGGATGAGAGAGCTTGGGAAGTGAGTCAGGTGTTGTTCGCTGATGATACAGCGCTGGTGGCTGATTCATGTGAGAAACTGCAGAAGCTGGTGACTGAGTTTGGTAAAGTATGTGAAAGAAGAAAGTTGAGAGTAAATGCGAATAAGAGTAAGGTTATTAGGTACAGTAGGGTTGAGGGTCAAGTCAACTGGGAGGTAAGTTTGAATGGAGAAAAACTGGAGGAAGTGAAGTGTTTTAGATATCTGGGAGTGGATTTGGCAGCAGATGGAACCATGGACGCAGAAGTGAATCATAGGGTGGGGGAGGGGGCAAAATTTCTGGGAGCTTTGAAGAATGTGTGGAAGTCGAGAACATTATCTCGGAAAGCAAAAATGGGTATGTTTGAAGGAATAGTGGCTCCAACAATGTTGTATGGTTGTGAGGCGTGGGCTATGCATAGAGTTGTGCGCAGGAGGGTGGATGTGCTGGAAATGAGATGTTTGGCGACAATATGTGGTGTGAGGTGGTTTGATCGAGTAAGTAATAATAGGGTGAGAGAGATGTGTGGTAATAAAAAGAGTGTGGTTGTGAGAGCAGAAGAGGGTGTTTTGAAATGGTTTGGTCACATTGAGAGAATGAGTGAGGAAAGATTGACCAACAGGATATATGTGTCAGAGGTGGAGGGAACGAGGAGAAGTGGGAAACCAAATTGGAGGTGGAAAGATGGAGTGAAAAAGATTTTGAGTGATCGGGGCCTGAACATGCAGGAGGGTGAAAGGCTTGCAAGGAATAGAGTGAATTGGAACGATGTGGTATACCGGGGTCGACGTGCTGTCAATGGATTGAACCAGGGCATGTGAAGCGTCTGGGGTAAACCATGGAAAGTTCTGTGGGGCCTGGATGTGGAAAGGGAGCTGTGGTTTCGGTGCATTATTACATGACACCTAGAGTCTGAGTGTGAACGAATGGGGCCTTTGTTGTCGTTTCCTAGCGCTACCTCGCACACATGAGGGGGGGGTTGTTATTCCATGTGTGGCAGGGTGGCGATGGAAATGAATAAAGGCAGACTATGAATTATGTACATGTGTATATATGTATATGTCTGTGTGTGTATGTATATGTATACACTGAGATGTGTAGGTATGTATATATGCGTGTGTGGACGTGTATGTATATACATGTGTATGTGGGTGGGTTGGGCCCTTCTTTCGTCTGTTTCCTTGCGCTACCTTGCCAACGTGGGAGACAGCGACAAAGCAAAATACAATACAATACAACACAAATTTCATATTTCTTCTTACAGACACTTTCCTTTCCTAATTTCCTAGCAGATTAGCTTCAGGATTATATGTGTAAAGGGAATAGGGAGTAAACATCATCCCTAACTTTTTGCCAGTCGCATATTAGAAGGAAAGTTAGGGAGACAAACTGTCTGCTGGCAAATAGAATAGCTTTTAAGTGTATTGATAAAGAATTATTAAGCAACTTATTCATATCCTGTATAGGAGGAAAACAAAAATATGCCTCCCAGGTTTCATCATGCACCTAAAGAGCACAAAGAACTCATAGAGAAGATCTGCAGGAAAGAGAGAAGACTATGAGAAGACCTGATCACAACCTTTAAGTTTTTAAAAGAGATCAGTAAAATGGATTGTGGACAGTACTTTGAGAGATTTAGGGGTAAAGCAACTAGAGGACATAACAAAAGTAAGAAACCTGTAAACTAAGATGCAAAAAAATATTTTTATAGTATTAAAGTGGGGAATGAATGAAACATTGACTGAGGACATGGTTAATGCAGACAGCATACTTAAATTCAAGATGTATGATAGTAGAGAATGTTTATGAGATGGGGCCCCACAAGTGTAAAACTCCTTCCTCGTAGAGTACAAATAGATAATAGGTAATTAATTACATGCTTCTTAATATTCCCTGCACCATAGCTTCCACTTTTATCAGATGATTTACTATAACTTCCACATTCCATCTGAGCTGCATTCACTCCTAGACACCATTCACATTGCACCATGTTCTAACCATATACTGATATTCTCCGACCATGCAATCTCATCCCCCTGCAATTTTCTCTTTTTACACATGTACCCAAACTGTCATAATTTTCTGAATTTTCTCTCAAGACTTGTTATACATAATAGATATGACAGAGACGATGTATACATCTGAGTCATTGCATGTATATTCCTCATGCTCCCTCACTAAGGTAGGAAAGGCTTTTAGAAATATAAAGAAATATATGGCATAACAGTAAATTAAAGTTGAGACAAAATACTGTCTCTATTATCTGTAGGTATCTCTGATGCATGTTCCATCAGGGAACTCCCTCAAAAGGGTGGCCAAAGCAAAGGAGTTCCTATAACTGGTGAACTCAAGTGCTGCTTTTTAGCCTTGAGTCCCTTAACCTTAACAGGCTACTGGTAGGGGGCATTTCCAGCTTGGCGTTTCCAAAGGCTCCTGCCTAATGTTCCTACCTCATACTACTTAATGTTCTAACTTACTACTGCTTCCCAATGTTTCTATCTAATGTTCCTATTTATTACTGTCTATTGCTCCTACCATTTTGTCAAAAGGCAAGGCTAGAGCATAGCACTTACCGTAGAAAAATCTAGAGTTAATACAACTGAGTTGTGCAAGTTAAGTGTTATGTGTGACAGGAATAGATTATAGGTTTGTGAACAAACTACTAGTAGTCCACCTGTGGGTGAGTGAGGCAGAGAAAAGACAGCTATCTGGTCAGAGAAGTGCAATGCGACAACCATTGAAGTGCTGGCTTTCTATGCAGCCATCACTAACCCTCCTGGTAGCCAGGTGTATAGGACCAGTAATACACCTCCTTAGTTGATAGCTGCCCACCAATTACTACCGACAGGGCCTTTGAGAAGGGGATGCAGGGGGTACATCATACCTGGGCCCAGGAATACAAATTGGGCCCCATCACAGAAAATCAACAAAGCACTCCATTCCACCCCTCTCTCAACTTCCATACCCTTTTTGGCCTTACAGCTAATGGCATAAATCCATAATGGATAAAAACAGGATGACTAATGGAGAAGGGAAGGGGGGCCCCAAAAGAAACTTTGTACCCCCTGAAAAAATTCCTCTTGGGGGGCCCTGACTGTGTACCTAAATAGTAACTGTGATGAATATATGTATATGGTCAACAGTGCGAAGGGTGAGGGAATGCACAAAGCAGTGACATGTTTTAAAAGATAGTTGATGGTAAACAAAGGTTAAAAGTTGGAGCCATGAAAGTAAAGCACTACACCAATAGATAACCTCTCACTTGCTGACACTACATCTTTCTCAATCAAATAAAGATTGGAAAGGTTTCTAAATTCTAAGACAATACCAACAACTGTTTTTTGAGAATTAGATAAGTAGCTGAACTTTTAATAGGTAAAAGAATATATGGTGGAAATAGGTGATTTCAAAAGATACAAAGCTGGATGAATCAAAGAAGAGCAAGTATGGAAAAAATAGAAAGACTTGAAAAATGGGGATGTTGACAGAAACACCGGAATCACGAAGAAGAGATTAAAGAATGAAAAGATTGTGAATTATAATCAACAGTCCAGAAGATAATTTCAGAGTAATATTCCCTTAAGTGAATAACCATCAATCCTGAGTTATTCAGAGGCAGAAAAGAGTATGACAATTGCCCCAGGAAAATATGCAGTAATAATGAATGGTCAGTATTCAATACAAAAAACAAAACTTTAATTCAGCTGGAGAATATTTCCTTCATATTTTAAATTTTACTCTTTAGCAATAGATTCTGAATTAATATAGATATATGTATCTTGTGGATGAATGGTCAGTTTGATTTAGCACTCAGTATGGACTGCCCTTTACTGATTTGGCAAAATGGTAGGAGCAATAGATAGTAGAAGTAGGTAGGAATGTGTAGGTAGAAACATCATGTGGAAATAGTAGGTAGGAGCATTAAGTAGAGATGGTCAGTGGGAACTTTAGGCAGGAGCTTTTATAAACACTGAGCTAGATTTGCCTTCTGCTAGTGGCCTGTTAAGGGTGAGGCACTAAAGGCTTTCTGATTAGTGGCACTGGAGTTCACTATACTCTGTTTATTCGGGCCTGTTCTTAAAAATCAACAACCGATATTGTTTATTCCTTATTTGCTCTACGCTCTCTATGAAATGGTCTTAATTTTCTATTAAGATTACTGTTATATTTTAATTGGGAATGAGGGAGGGAGTTAATCCTCACGAGCCGAAATCGTAATCATTGACAAGAAAACAAATGTAGAAATTACACGGTAAACATGCTTATTAAACGTGAATAATAGTGTATTGCATATGGGAATAGTGTCACAAAAATATATCTCACTTGTACATGCACAATTCACTTGTTTTTCTTTATCATTCTTCAGAAATGGTGAGCATATATGTTTGTAAATGTTCACTTATTTGTGAAATCAAAGCCATTGCTATGAAGCAAGGGTAAGCAAAAATAGTTGTTTACTTACAGGAAAAATTATCTGCTGATGTCAAGTGACAGTTGATGGCTACGCTCAGTATGGGGCCCTGCAGCTGGAGGCAGCATATCGTCCAAAAACATTCTAGTGGCATTACTTAGCAGTTTAATGGTCATAATCATATTTTTTTCCGTAGAACTATACTTTCTTCTTAATTTTTGTATTTACACATTTTTGTGTTATAACTGAATATCAGACGTCATTGATCATGTAAGTTCTGCATCCTTTGTCCATTCTATTCCCATACTGGATTTCAAACAAATCGCGGTACGGGATATCAGTCATCAATTTTTAACAACAGACCCAAACAAACAGTATAGTTATGGAGACTCCATTGCCATGGCCACCCCCATGATGGAGTTCCAGAAAGGAATAGGCATCAGAGATAGAGATAGAATTTTATAGATGATACAGTAAGTAAAGGACAAAATCAGCCTTAAATGACATTATTAAGAAACTCAGCATTGGAGCCAGATGGAATTCCATCCAACTTCGAAAGACAAGAGTCAGTAATAAAACATGGCAAAGCAATGTAGGTGAATACAAAATTTTTTGTCTCATCATTACACAAAAGGATATGAACTCTGCTGAAACAATAAAGACAAATAAGTTTGAGGACAAATTTATTGAAAGTGTTTGAGATAGAAATCAATAAGCATACTTAGAAAATTAGATAACTGTAATAATGAAAGTCAATGTGGATTTGTATTAGGAAAAAGTACACAAATTCATGAACATGCAAAAGAAATCAAAGGATTTTTTTCTTTGACACGGCATTTGACAATGTAAACTACAGAATTTTCTGAACGCACAAGGTAAGCTAAGAAGGTGGAGGAAGTTAATAAATAAAATTTAAGGTAAAAGGATGTGGAACTTGATAATGCTTTATCGGGAGTACCACAAGGAACAGCTTTAGTTGCAGCACTTCTTCATAATGATATCAAATGTAGGCAAATATTGAGGAAAGTGTACTATGATGTTTTGCAGATGAAACTGGAGTTTGAAGAAACATTTAGATAAATCTTTATATGGGAGGAAGAACATTTGATGGAATCCAATGAATTTTAAAACTTTCGAGAATGTCGAAACAGAAAGATCTTACAAGAATCCAGCGAGAAAATAGACAGGAAACAGAAAAGGGTTAAAGACCTAGTTTTTGCTGTAGATGACAAGTTGAAATTTGATATTTGTAAGAAAAAATAGCACATTGCAAATCAGGCAGTGGTCTTATGGTAATGGGAACTTTCACTGTGGGAGATAGAAAGCTGATGGAAATGTTTATTATGAGTACATTATTAAAATCAGACTTTGATATCACTCCAATAAGATCGGCATAAAAAGAACACACAGGAATGAGTTCAGGTACACTTAGCAAAGAAAAAATAAAAAACATATACTATCAAGAAGGACCGAAAGAACTGGAATGATATGGTCTTAAAATAGAAAAGGTATGGGATATTTAATGCATGACAAAATAAAGGGATGGAAGGAAACCAATGATTACTAAAAACTTCCTAATGGGTGAGAAACTAATCAACTTTGCAAGGATTCCTTGGAATATAAAAAAAAAAAAAAAAATAGAAATAACAGCTCAGTAAGAAAAAGACACTAATGTTCTACCCAAAAGAAATAAGGAATCAATCTCAAACTAACCAAATGCTCTCCACTGCTAAACTTAGTGAACTTGCTTTTATTCACATTTACTTTCAACTTTCTCTTTTCACACAATTTCATAGACTCAAGACCAGCTTCTGCAACTGATTTGCCTCCTAGGCCACTCCTAATAGACAGTAGTGCAGCTCCATTCTCCAAGATCTTCACCATTCCATCAGTAAACAAACTAAACAGCCATGGGATCATCGCAGACCCACCTTCAATTGGAATTGCTAACCTACAGGAAGTTGGATGTTTTAGATAACTGGGAGTGAACATGAGGTGGATGAGGGTGGGCTAAAGTCCCAGGTGCAATGAGGAGTGCATTGAAAGGTTGATATTTATATTTGATGGTATGGTAGTTCTGATGGTGTTGTATGGTCTTTGATACAAAAAAAAAAAAGTATGAATGTTTGAGGACAGTATGTTGTGAGAGGAGTGTTGACTGAATATGAAATAATAGGGTAAGAGAGTGGTGTGGTATTATGCGAGAGTTGAAGTGGTTGTGCTGGAGGATATGACTTATACACGTCAGAAGTGGAGGGAACATGGAAAAAGGGGTAACTAAGGAGAAGGTGGAAGGTTGGAGTGAAAGATACTGTGAGTAATCAGAGCCTGAATATGCAGAAGGGTGTGCGACATACACGGGTAGAGTGGATTGGAATAATGTGGCAAACAGGAAGCAATGTGCTATCAACAGGCTAAACTATGGTATTTGGAGTGGTCAGGGGTAAACTACAGAAAGGTTTCTGAGGCTTGTCTGTCGATAGATTTAGAACAAATGAAGTCAATCCTTCATCTGCTCCTGGTGCTACTTCACTTAGGCAAGAAATTGCTAAAAAGTATGAAAAAAGAAAGAATAAAGAATTGGCAATGTAATGAAACCATTTAAAAGGGCATTGGATTGATGGCTAAAAGAAGAGAATAATCATAATGTGAAACAAGTGGCAGATGCAATGAGTGCTATGCATTAGCTCTGCACTTTGCAAGGCTGTATCATCATCATGATAGAAAGGAAGAATATTTCACTCCAGTCTTAAGGCTGCAGGAACCCATGCTAGTTTGCAGTAGGTTTAGGAATGATAAGGAAGTCATAATCTACTTTGAAACTTGATAAACAACAAGACACTGACATACATACATTTCAATTAATGTAGACATTCATTTTATACTTGGAAAAAAATGATAAAAAAGAAAAGAGCAAACACCTACAGGTTGTACCTCTTTAATCCAGCAACTTTGGGACCTGGCCATTGTTAGAAAATAGATTTGGACCCCTTTAAAGGCCCTCAGGTGAACATTCTTACCAATTACCATCACCTTGGTTTTGTGTGTTCCTGTAGCATTCTTGCAGCCAAGAATTGTTACCCTATCTTTGGAATTCTTACCCCCAGATGGAGCCTCCTCAATATCTTCGGCAAGGGTTTTTCATGGCATAGGACGCCAATGCAGAGCAAATTTGTTAGCATTATACTATTAATTAGCTCAGCTGCAATGTAAACAGATTTTGGAACCTTAGTGTTGCTAACAATGCCACCCCAGTGGCAGATCCACAAACTAATGACAGCAGATTCAAAATATGCTGGACCATGGGAGTTTCCAGACCACAGAGCACCAGATTAGAGATGTACAACCTGTATTAGTATTCACAGAAATATAAATGAAACAGTAAAAGCCTGTAAAATTACTAATAATAGAATAAACAAAACAGTAAGCATTGAGATGCTAAGAAAAAACTGGATACAGCAGTGAATTGTGGGAAACATAGCCTACCAGAGCCATCTATACTTGGTGCCTATTTGGTGTGATTAACACTTCAGTATTGTTTAATAATAAAATAAAAATCCTATCTTGTCTTATCATTAATAAAAGAGAATATCAATGAAATTATTGTTGAGACACTAACACGTTTCAAAAGAATATATTTGTCAAAAATGATAAAAAATAGTAACGCTTGTAAATTACTGATTTACATTCAGGGGGAGGGGGTGGTCATTTCATGTGTGGCGGGGTGGCGACAGAAATGAATAAGGGTAGACAGTATGAATTATGTACATGTGTATATATGTATATGTCTGTGTATGTATGTATGTATATATATCTTTCTTTCTTTCAAACTTCGCCATTTCCCGCATTAGCGAGGTCACGTTAAGAACAGAGGACTGGGCCTTTGAGGGAATACCCTCACCTGGCCCAATTCTCTGTTCCTTCTTTTGGAAAATTAAAAAAAAAAAAAAAAACGAGAGGGGAGGATTTCCAGCCCCCCGCTCCCTCCCCTTTTAGTCGCCTTTTACGACACGCAGGGAATACGTGGGAAGTATTCTTTGTCCCCTATCCCCTATGTATACATTGAGATGTATAAGTATGTATATGTGCTGTGTGTGGACGTGTATGTATATACATGTGTATGTAGGTGGGTTGGGCCATTCTTTCGTCTGTTTCCTTGCGCTACCTCGCTAACGCAAGAGACAACGACAAAGTATAATAAATATATAAAAAAAAAAGATGCTAATGAATAAAACATGGTAAAATATGGCACACAGCTATGTTAGAAATGAATATATTTGTGAGTTTAATAATGAATCATGGAAAGTGTAGTCTTGATATGCCAATTACAAGGTAATTGGCATAGTAATAAGCCATATAGTACTGAAAGCCTAGATTAATTTTCTTTGTCAGTGATACTGTATATTCTTAAGAAATTTAACAAATGCACCTGCAATTGAAGATATCACAGATGTTAACCCTTACAATGAAGCTCAAAGTAATTAATTATAAGAAAGGCTAGAGAATGTTTAGGGAGCCTCATAAATATGGTTGATCTGCAGGAATGTTGACAAAGTTAAAAGTCTGTGAATCAGTCATGGTTTTTCTCTGCCAGTCTTACATCAATCAGCCAGCTTCGCTAGAAATAATGCAACTGATACCTACTGTTGGCCCAGTTGACTTAAAACCACCTTGTCATGCTTACTTGCGTTTTAAACTTTCTATGCATCTACTGATGCCAAAAACCACAGCCTGTACTGGTGTGTTTCTCATTTATTTATTTTCTCAGTAGTTTTACAGAACTGAAAAAGAAAGCTAGGCAGCCTTAGATCACCACATTCCTTAAACTAAGTGATATCTACACAAAAAAGTTTGGCTTGTCCCTAATCATATTTCCCATTGAATTAAATCCTTGCCATTTGCAATTCTGCCATTTGTAGGGCATCTGATGGATATACCTCACAAATGACTACAGGAATCTATAAATGACACCTAGACACTGGAAGTGTGCAGACAATTCCACTATTCATCTTTCTAACTCTACTTTGTGAAGGCAGAAAAGGCACTTAGTTATAAACAAATAAACAACTGTAAATATATAAAAAAACATATACCAATAATAAATTTGCAGCTTTAAAAAAAAAAAAAAGGTTCAGAACCAATTAAAACAAAACATGGGGAAGAGAAAGGAAGATGTCAAAAGACAGGAAACAGTGGATAAATATAAGAATGATAAGAGCAATAATCAAGGAGTGGATAAAACATAAGAAAAACTATGTAAATCTTAAATTGTGCAATGTTTGGGTGCACATGGAATATAATCATACCTGGCAAAACCCATAATTTTCATATAATTGCATGAATAAGACATAATGCCATCAAAATAGGCCCTCCCCTGTCCACTCAACACTCCCACAAAAGCACAAAGAAAAGTATATTAAATTTTTTTGGTATTTTCATTGCATGAAAAAAGGAATTTACTTTTTTCTTGTGCATTTGGAGTGGACTTTTTTCTTGTGCATTTTCGGATGATCCTCAGGGGCAGTGCTGCTGTTTATGGGTTAAAGAAATAGTACTAGGACTAGAGACTATAAAATGGAAGAAACAGAGGAACCTACTTGTACCTGTCCCTCTTTTTATGCAATCAAAATTTGCTACAATGTGGGTGTGTGTGGTAGAAAATGTGCCAAAACTTCAATAAGGGTTGGCAGGTGGAGTGTGCATGGTTCCTGGATGTATCGAGCCATGTTCCCACTAGTGAATCAGCCTCACAGTAAGCACCGTTGTGAGGGGATTTGTTCTGCTTCCAGGATTTGGGTAGTGATGGATGGATAACTAGCACCTTATTGCCAATTGTCCAATCCTATTCACTCTTAAGTTAGTCGCTCCACTGTACATAGTTCACCTTATTTTCCCTTGCCCTTCATTAAGCTCATTTTCTTTTTTCTCATTGCTAAACATATTTCTCCCTTAATCTGGGAGACTTAATGATGCCTGCATAGAAAGCCAGCACTTCAGTGGTTGTCAAGTTGCACTCCTCTGACCCAGGTAGCTGTCTTTCCTGTCTTCCTTACCCACATGTGAACTATTGGCATTCTGTCCACAAACATACAATCTCTTTTTGTCATACATAACACTCGCACAGCTTGGTATTTGTATCTCTAGATATTCCGGTGGTGAGCACTATGCACTTGCCCTGCCTTTTGGCAAAATGCTAGGAGTTATAGGTGGAAGTAGTGGATAGGAACATTTAGCCAGGAGCATTAGGAAGTAGTAGCTGATAGAAACATTAGGCAGAGTGTTTAAGTAGTAATAGTCAGTAGGAACATTGGGTAGGAGACTGCAAAAACTGCAATAAAGTTGCCCTCTGCCAGTGGCCTGTTAAGTTTGAGGTATAAAGGCTAAGATGCAGTTCTATTGTTGTGGCCACCCCCCATTGAGGGAGTTCCAGTTGGGAATAGACATCAGACATATACATCGATAGATAGAAGGATTTGGGTCTGTGTAACATTACAGCAGTACAGATATGCAGTTTCTACATATACAAAGAAAAAAAGTGCCAACCCTTGATAGACTCGCCAGCTTGTCAGTTCTACCATGTCTGGGGACATGGTCGAACTGGCAAGGCAGTTGTGGGCTGCCTAGGGCCGTTACAGCTGTGGTGCTTTACCCCAATTGAAGCTGGTACCTATTTCCCTTTTTAAATCTCACTTCTTTCCTTCAATTAAATTTCCAAACACCACCACCTTGAAATAATTCAAATATGGCCTTAACCAGGGAAAGACAGGTAGATTGTCGTGGAAAGAAACCTGGGTGTTCTAGTTCTTAAAAAAATTAAGCTCAAGAAGAATGGGGAAAGTAGTATGTTTGAGGAGAGAAACCTGTATGTTATAGCTCTGAGTGAATCTAAGCTCAAAGGGAAAAGGGAAGAATGGTTTAGAAAAGTTTTAAGGATATAGTCAGATTAACAGCAAAGGAAGCAGTGGCACTTCTTTTAAAGATTTGTGGGAATTATGAACAAGTGCAAGGAAGCGAGACCCTAACTTATGTGGGTAGAAATTAAACTGACTAAGGGAGGTGGATAAATGCTAATGTTTATGCACCTGGTGTCAAAAAAGAAGGGATCATTTTTTGGAGGAGCTGAGTACATACATCAATAATTTTGATTTAAGAGACAGTATAAATGATGGCTGATTTCAGTACAAGAGTGAGGGATATGGTAGTTGAGGGTATAATCAAAAGGCATGTGTTGTGAACAAAAATGGTAAACACCTTGTCAAATTTTTTTATGGAAAAGGGCTGGCGACTGGGAATACTTTAGTTTATAAAAAGGAGTATACATTGGTATCAGTTAGTGAATGGAGTATATGGTAAGCAGGCATTACTAGCAATTTTATTAAATGGTAAGCATGCTAAACTGATACTTCTGTTGAAGGGCTTATCTGATGGAATGTCTGATCACTTCTTATTGGGGTAAAGGTAAATTTGTAGAGGCCTTAGGAAAAGAGCAAATGATGTATGTGTGAAGGTGGTGAGAGTGAACGAGTTTGGAAAAGAGGTTTGTGTGAGGAAATACCAGGAGATACAGGACATGGAGTTGCAAAACGTGATATCAAATGAAGCCAGCGGAGTGGGCGAAGAAAAGTACGTATGTAGGGAAGGAGTGTTGACATTATACGAGAGGTATGTGACATGCAGAAGGCAGATTGTGGGCAGATAAGAAAGGGTAGTAAGCAATGGGGTGAGGAGGTAAAGTTGGTGGAGGAGAAGAGAAAGTTCTGAGGGTGTTACCTGCATGGAAAGAGTGCAAGTGATTCAGAGGTATATAAGAAAGAGGAAGATGCAGGGGCTGAAAAATTGGGTAAAAAGAGAGCATAGTTAAGAAAATATCGGTTAACTCACATCGCAGAGAGAATAAGAAAATGCCTTGGAAGTAAATATAGTGAAGAAAACAAAAGAACAAACAGCAGCAGCAGCAGTGGTAACAGGTAAGGATGAGGTGAATAGATGATGAAGCGAGTATTTTGAGAGACTAATGAATGTTCCAGATAACAGGATGGCTGATGTGAGGAGTTTGTGTTCTGGAGATTATACAAAGTGCGACTCGTGGCAGGAAAAGATAAGATATGGTGAAAGCCTTGTTTTTGATGAAGTACATAGGTGGCAGGAGTAAATGGAACTGTAGTTGAATTTTTCAAGAAAGGTGACTGTTGTTGATTGGTTGGTTAGGATTTCTGACGATTGATGCAATGCACGTATAATGCCACTATGTAAAGGCAAGGGGAACAAAAGTGAATTTTCAAATTATCAAGGTACCAGGTAAACATAAGTTACATTGAATGTTCTCATTAAGTTGTATGAAAGAGTGGTGATTGTGAGGGTTGTGAAAAGCATAGAGCATTAGCTTGGGGAGGAGCAGTGTACCTTCAGGAATGGTAGAGTATAGATCAGGTTTTGGCTTTAAAGAATCAATGTGAAAAATACCTATGGAAAGAGAAAGATTTGTATGTGGCATTTGTGGATCTGGAGAAAGCATAGGATATCTTTGACAGGTACTTTGTGGGAGGTATTATGAATATACGTATGTGTTGTTGGGGGAAGCTACTAAAAGTGAGGAATTTTTATCAGGCGAGTATGGCATGGGTGCAAGTAGGAAACAGAGGAAGGAGAGTGGTTTTATGTAAAAGTGGGTCAGCAGCAAGGGTGTGTGATGTCACCATGCTGTTAAATATGTTAATGGTCGAGGTGGTGAGAGAGGTGACAATGAGGGTCTCGGAAAGATGGGTAGGTCTGCAGCATGTCAGGTGCCTACCTACTCATGAGTAACTGCAGTGAGATTTCACCATAATAGTAGGGCTAATGTATAGTATGCGCAGCACAACTTGTTTTGGATACTGTTGTTTCCTTTAACTGCCATGCCTTCACTCATCATGTGTCATGTTATACTTTTATATGCTTTATCAATTCATCTGTTTTTGCAGTTACTTCCCTAGTATAAGTTTCTTTTCTAAGCTCATCTGGTATTGTTTTCATCCATGAATCTAGTCTTCCTTTGAATGTTTCTGTAGTCACTATATAATTTTTTTAGTTCACTAAGTATTGCATCAAATAAGTAATTATTTGTACTGCATGGGTAAGGAGTTTTACACATGTGGGGCCCTGTCTCTTGAACATTCGTAACTTTATGTATGCTGTCTGCATTAACCATGCCCTCAGCCTTTCTATATCTCTGATGCCTATTCCCTTTGGGAACTCACTCAAGGTGGTGGCCACAACAAAAGAGTCTTCATAATTGATGAACTCCAGTGTCACTTTTAAGCCTTTACAACCTTCTTCTTAACAGGCCACTGGCAGAGGGCAACTCCAGCGCAATATTTTCAGTGGCTCCTACCTAATGTTCCTAGCAACCACATCTGCCTAATGCTACAACCTATTACTTTTACTTAATGCTGCTACCTGATGTACCTACCTACTGCTTCTACTTAATGCTCCTACCAACTACTGTCTATTGCTCCTACCATTTTGCCAAAAGGTAGGCTTGAAAACAGCACCCACCACATGAAAAAGCATGTGTTTGAAGAACAAGTGGTGCAAGTTATATGTTAAGTGTTATGTAGGACAAGGAGAGATTTTATGTTTGTGGACAGAATGTAAGCAGTACAAATGTGGGTGAGGCAAAAAGAAAAGACAGCTACCTAAGTCAGAGGAGTGCAACTTGACAACCACTGAAGTGTTGACACACTGTGTAGCCATCACTAACCTTCCCAATACCCAAGTCCCATATTAGGATTGGGAGGGTAATTAAGAAGTCAAATTGTCTGTTGGCAAATATTAGAACAGCTTTCATGTGTATGGATAAGGATATATTTAGCAAGATATTCATATCCTATATAAGGTTAAAATTTTAATATATAGTACTTATATTTGGTCACTTCACCTAAAGAAGCACAGAACGAAAGTGCACAGGAAGGTACCAAAGATATTGTCAGAATTAAGACAGGAACATTATGCTACCTCTGTGATGTGGGGAAATGGCAAAAAATATGAAATAAAAAAGCTACAAGGAAACACTGCAGGCTTTAAATTTACCCACCTTGGAAAATAGAAGACTGAAGGATGACGTGATCACAACCTTTAAGTTTTAAAAGGTCGATGACATGGATAGTGAACAGTTTTTGCGAGCTGTAGGGACAGAGCAATCACAAGACATCATGAAATTATGCAAGAAACTTGTTAAAAAGGATGTAAAGAAATACTTTTATAGTATAAGAAAGGTGGGTGAATGGAACAGACTGACTGATGACATTGTTAACGCTGACAGCATACATAAATATAGGATGCTGTATGATAGTATGGAATGTTTAACAGATGGGCTCCAACGGGCGCAAACTCCCTCCCCGTATAGTATAAATAGGTAATCAATTACACTTTTCTGAAATCATATTTCCCAGACAGGGATAAGTTTCATTTCTCGTCCATGTTCCACACACCATCCTTCTCCTTAGCATTTCAAACACCATTTCAAAATATCAATAACTGTCATGCCCAAGAAAAGATTTCCACGTGGAAGACTCGGAACACTTACTCCTTTATTGCCCTCTGTTCACCTCACAAAGACACACATACACAACATGACCATCTTCATGACTGTAATCGCACCAAGAGGACATGGCCAATTTTCTGAGTTGAGACAGGACCCTGGGGCAGGAAAGTGATGCAAGGTACCTTAAATCAGTGGAATTTTTACTAGAAGGTTTGCAATAACATGTCAAGGCTCGTCATCATTCTCAACATTCTGGACATGATCTCAGCAAATCTTTATCATCATTCATTTTGCATTCAAGTAATGATTACCTTAAGGAATTTGAGTAAACCACAAAATACAAGCAGTCATTTTATGTCACCTTTGTGCGTTACATGTTTAATTCATTCACAATTTTTTTCATTTTTTCAACAAGGGCCTGATACTAAATGTCACGTACAGTATCTTTTGGAGAATAATATACTTAATATTTCTTCATAAGTACAAAATGACTTTTTATCTAAAGATGGTGCTTCTGATAGAGATCAATGATTTCCTGCACATCACCAGAAGAGCCAAGGAAGACAGGAGTACGCTGGTGGATATCTGTAGGAATGATATCTGAAATAAAAGAAAAACTGGGTATGAACAGTAGTGAAAAGGTAACTTCAAAGGCTATGTTAAACTGGATTTGGATCCTGACTCAACATTAGTGATAAACCGTACACATTTCAATAAACAACTGTAATACACTTTTGATGATCATCAGCAGTTTTGGTAACTTATCCTAATCATATTTACCTTAGTAATTGGAAACTGGAATTATATGCAAAATTCTGAGACAGTCTAAGAAAATCCACAATTATAAATGAACTTCTACAATCACTCCACACTTCAAACTCCCAAGTTATTAACCCTTTCAGTGGTGCTAATGGTATCAATGAACATTTATGTAATGGTGTCACTTGTGTCAATCTGTGCACATAATTTCCTGCCACAATGAATTCTGCATGCATTGCTGGCTCTATTGGCTGTCTGCAGATGGCAACTTAAATACAGTAAGTGTCAGTGGAGCTGCTTGGAGACCCCAGTGGCTTACGAATGACCAAAGTGTGCAGTTGTGCACTTTTTCGTAAGACCTGCCACACCTTTTATGCCCATCTCTATGCTCAAAACCCCCTTACCCAGAACTGGCTGATCCAGAAACTGATAATGCCCATCTCATAATTCATAAGAAATAATAATGGTGTTTGTGTCAAGTCAAAAAAGTTACAATTTTCTCTGCACACCTAGAACTGTCAACTTTGGTAAACAAAGCACACTTCATAAGCTACGTATAATGAAGTCCTAATTCATAAGAAAAGGGAGGACTTTATATTTTTTTGTGCTACTTTTTATGCACTGAAAATAATCATTTCATTTTTTGTGCATAGTGGAGGCCAAATTGCCAACCGTGTACTGAAAGGTTTAATTTGTAGTTACTGTCACAAACTTGCAAGAGACAAATCTTACCAATGATATTATGGACCATAATTTTACGTTTTGCCTATTAGCCATTTACATGACAGCTTTGCAAAAGTGGTAGCAATCCAGTAAATGCAATAAAAGTATTGAATGAAATAAATTGAGAATATGAGCAGTTTTATAAAACTGCAAAAACTCTGCAAATATTTTCTTAAATTTTCATCCACTCAATCCTTTCTGTACCTTAAGGTTGGAAAAAGTTCAGATTCTTACTTTGTTGAGATATCTATGGCTTAAAATATTTTCCTCACTACTTAGCATTTGCAACTAAATTTCAATCATTTTATTTTGAGAGCAGAACTTTTCCATATAAGCATAATTGAGCTTGTACAGAACATTATTACTCCATCCCCTCAATGCCATTGGTGGTGGCTATGGAAAATCAGATTAATCATCAGCAATGATATTCAAGTAATATTTGAGTTCTTCTTGCAAGGCTTTTACATCACAATTAGAAGTACTCTAAATACTGAGCATGTGGAACACCATAAATATCTTTTACCCTGTACCTATAATGAGTATTCTCTGTTTCTTTCCATTTAAACAGATTTCAATTTACTGGTGAATCCTCCTAATGGATCCTCCTCTTTCAGCCTTCCATGATATTTTCCTCCAGCCTGCTGTAGGTGGATAATGTTATATTTGTTGTCATAGTCCAAAACTATAAAGTCTACCTTTTTCTTGGATACCACTCACTCACATTACTTCCACAAGACTCATAAATCATTCTTCAATGCATTTTTCTTCTTTATACATTCACTATCTCATAATCTTTAAGTTGCTACAGACTTTGCTTACCACTGCTACAGGTTCGTAATTTGATAAGTTTTCTATATTACATATACTTCAAAAAGGCATATAATTTTTTTTCCATGCCCTTGGTAAAACCTCTTTCAGCAAGTACAGCACTTAAACATCTTTGAAGGCATGTACAGAATTTCTACACATTATGAGTGTATAAGGTGAAATGCCATCAAGGCCTTGTGCTCCATATAGATTTAGATACTTCATGAGCTTATTTTTCATCTACGATTTGATGCTTTCATGATCCATCTCATCTTGATAGCAATGGAGATGCATCTTTGACTTGAATAGCCTCTAGAACTGGGCATTCAGTTCCTCACACACATTTCTTTTCAATTGGTCAACTTTTCTCCAAGAATTATTTGTTTTTCCTCCGATTATTTGTTCCTTGTCAAATTCCACTGCTGCTCACTCATATTTTACGGTACTATACTTTACTTTCCAATGCTGCTTGGCTATCATAGCTTCTTTATCTTCTCACAGAACACATCTTACTTTCATTGTCTTTTAACATCTGTTGAACCATTCTTCTTTATCCCATTTTCTCCAACATCCACCACAGGGTTCCAGTTACTGACTTCTTTATATAATTCAATAAACCTCTTGGAAAACTGTTGAATTTCCTACAGTAAAACTCCATTTACTAGTTTATGTATCCTTACCCCATGGCATCACTCTCAAACTTGCACAATATGGGATTAATTTTGTTTCCAGTTTCTATGCTATTGCACCTCATCAGGATATCTAGTACTGAACATTCCTCTGCCTCTAAAATAGTGTGCTTAGCAATATCCCGGTACAATAAGTTTTCCTGAACATATATGACCACTTATACTTCCATGTCTCACTTTCCCCAGACAGATCAAGACATTCCCATTCAATATGCCTCAGTTGAAAATACCCCTTCCTTAAAATTCTTCGATCACTGATTGTGCTTGGTTTGTTGCTTCTCACAATACCCTCCTTTACCTTCACTATCATTACTGAATATCTGATTTGATTCATTGTACCTCTTTAGCTTATTATATCATAACTATTACATGGTACTTGTGTCGGAAAACTTTCTTTATACATTCTTTCTGAGAAGACCACAATGCACCCTGCTGGTCCTGAAACTTAAACTTATCACTTAATGAGAGCATCAGACTTTCTTCTCCTCCTTATTTTCTCTCCTTCCTTGCTACTATGTATCAACTGGGAATTAGTAAATATATGTCTACCTCCCCATTCAGCATGTTTAAATCACTTATGATTAGACTGAATTCTCTTTAGCAATCTCTGAACTCATTCCTTTTCATTTCACCATTTCTCACGTTCATTTATGTACCTGAAGGCAATTATGATATCAACCATTTAATGACTTAATAATTCTCCTCTTGTGGCACTCTGGTATTAGGTTGAGATCCAACCCCCTAAATCCCTTTCACACACAGATTCTACAGATATATGTGCCTCTAAGATGGGCTTTGCGCATTTTAACATTCAGTTATGAAGCTTACAATGTTTAAGTTATCAGCATTCACCACTGTGTTCTTCTTTGTATGTGAATGTGTACAATACATCAGCTTGATTGCTCAATGAAGGGATTTCTGTCTATGTATGTATTAAGGTATATTAAACAGAAGGCAATACAGTATATGCGGTACCTGATGTCAGGCACCAGTGATATGCAAGAAGGGAGACATTACTACAACTTACATTTTGAGCTAATTCTATGATACAAAGTTTTAAGAAAGTACAAGTGGAACCACCAGAGGGCAAAGTAATTAACTAAGGGGAAAAAAACACTTTTACAGTAACAAGAGTTGTGAAAAACTGATTTGTTAAACTGAAGAAAATAAATGAAAAACAAAAAGTTGCATTCTAGGAAAGATTGAATGATGAAGCCGCACGAATGTGATACCCCTCTTCATATTGCATAAAAAACATCTGTACTGTAATTAAACAAACATAAATTTGTATCACTTCAATTCTAAGAAAAAGTTCAAGAAGACATACCAAGAATGGGCATCTTGCCAGTGGTCGCTTTTCCTCCTGCCTGCTCCACCACAAAGGACATGGGGTTACATTCATACAGCAGCCTCAACTGATGGAAAAAGGTGAAACATTAGCAATTAGAACAAAGTGGCTGTTAACTATGAAGTAGCACTGTATAAAAGTTTAAAATTTTTGTTACTGAACGCTAGCTGGTAAAGTTTTCAATTAATCATTACGGCATCATCCAATATCTTATAATTTTCCTGACGAGTTTAGCAGTCAAAGACATGATACTTTCCACCTACTGAGGTCCTAGTTAAGTAAACTGCCTATAAATTAGGTAATATGGCAATTCTCCCTATTGTAGGAAAGCTATATCAATGCTGTTAAGGAATGTTATGGAATTCACATATTTTTCTATAGAAACTTCATCTCTAAACCAGACGACAGAGAGTGATGAGCTTTTAAAGAGCAAGTTATCCCATCATGTTTCTAAGAATCCAAAACCTAACACAAAGAAAAATGTTTAATAGCAAGACTCTAACTAGCATAAATCATAATTATAATCTCTAAAAATTATCTTCAAGCACAAAGACTAATTTCTACACGAAGGACAATCATCTTCACATTCTATCCCAACAAGGCTACTCGATCTGAACACCAAAAACCAAAGTAATTCCACATGTAATCCACTTCTTATAAAACACTTTCTTCCAATGGCCATCCAAACTTGGCCCCTAAACAATAAAGGTAAAATCACTTTGTTGCTATATCACTTCATCTATAAGAATCAGGCTAAGATTTTAATCTAAATATCAGAAGTCCATCTAGACATTTTCTTGCAAGAGAAGCAAAGATTGAAATGGATAAAAAAAAGAATGAATTATCTGTTTTTGAACTATAAGATGACATCTGGCAATGTTACCCTACAACAGGTAGGTAAAGCTATATTTCTAAACACATTAAGAGTTGAGGGGTGGAGGGAACTCTTTTAGATGATTGGAAATTACCCGAGCAGAAGGTAGGAATAATCATTAGTATCCAGTGAGAGCTGGTACTGGGAACATTTATTCCTAATCTATGTTAATGACTAGTTAGATGGACTTGAATCCTGAGGTTCACTTTTCTCCTACCATTTTTAATATTTCTTCACTAACCACAGTCATATTCAAGCAATAATCATAATTTTCTTAAGTGGGATACCTTATAGTTTTCTATTTCCAGGGTATAACATGAAAAAAGGAGATCAAGTACTGGATAAGTATCAGTCCCTCTCATCCAAGTGTACTTAAAGGACATACTAATACCCATTTCAAACATCTGTATCTCTAGTATTTTTTTCTCCCCTTGTCTATGGATTCCCAGATGATTTCCTTGCTATTAAATTACCCTACTAATAGAACTCTTCCACCTAGACAGGCTTATTTTGCAACCTCCTCCACCACCAACCTATTAGTACCTCCATCAATTTTACTGCATACTTGTTCAAGGTTATCAAACCATTTCAGATGATTGTAAACTACTCATAACTATCCGGTTTTTCCCATGATTACTTTTCCCAATATATACAGTTTAATAGGACCATTATCAAACAACACTTCCTGAAACCTTATATCATCTCTTACAAAGATAATCAAAACCCTTCTTTCCCTAACTGCTTGTGCAAATCAGCCACCATCAACTTTAGGACTATCAAAGACAATACATATAAAAAATAAAAAGAATATCTTACCTTGCCTTTGGGAGAATCTGTAGTGGCTGGATACATAAAGATTCCACCATACTTAATAGTACGGTGAACATCTGCAACCATAGAACCTATGTATCTGGCTCCAGCTTTTTTAGCCTAGAAAAAAAGAAGTCATTGAATGGTCAGGTGAAAAGAAAAGTGGTAATAAAGATGATATAAGATCTGTATGATGAAGTGTGGCAAATCAACAGTAGTAGATGGGATTATACTTGAGTTTCTCAAGAAAGGAGGTCACAGTGTTGTTGGTTGGTTAGTCAGGAAATTCAATGTTTGTGTGGTCCAAGGTGAGGTGCCTGGAAAATGGTAATATACATGTATAATGTGTCATATATGAATGCTCTAATTACATAGGAACGTGCAATGACCTATACCTAATTTCAATTAGAAATTTATACTATATGTTACCCTTGTGGGCACCATCACTCAAACATTCTCTACTATTGTACAACTTCTTAAATCTATGTATGCCATCTGTGTTAACCATATTCTGTCGCTTGGTTCCATTCACCCACCACTCCTATGCTATGAAACTACTTCTTTGCATCTTTTTTAACACATTTAATGCTTAATTTCGTATTATGTCCTATGGGTGCTCTATTCCTATATCTCAAAAAAGGAATGTTCATGTCATCAGTCTGTTTTAAAAACTTAGAGGTTGTGATCAGGTCATTCCTCACTCTTCTCTCTTCCAAAGTGGGCAAATTTAAGACCACTGGTCTTTCCCTTTAACAGAGCACTCTTAATTCTAGTACCATCATTGTTGCCTTCCTATAAGTATAACAAAAGAATATAAAAGAGAAACTGTATAGGAGAGTCATCATAGAGAGGGTGATGGCATGCACAGAAGCAACTTAACTTTAAGAGAAGCACAAGATGAGGCAATCAGGTGCCTGATATGAAGAATTTGTGAGAAAGTCTTGCAGCAGTGTGACTTTTCCAGTTATTTATACCCGTCTCTTATGCCCATTCCCTCCAGAAACTCACATCAAGGAGGTATCATGTCTTTCCCTCCAGTACTTTTCCACTTAAATACTATTATACACTCTCCTTATAAACTCCCCATCCCCCATTCTTTATACAGGCCTAAACCTCCTTAAAGTATTATATTTCACCCTCTCTACCTCTCCACAATTAATTCCCTTTGCATTCCATGCCATACTAAGTCTCCCATACACCCTCGTTACTTTCCTCATTCCATCTAATCATATCATGTGCTCCTCTCAAAAAACTCATTTCCACTGCCTAGATTCTTGAACTGTGTGAACTGCATGTGAACTTTGTGCATCTGGAAAAAGCCTATAATGGGGTTAATGAAAAAGACCTCTGAAACAGTAAAGTCATTGCTCCCCACTCCAAGCTACTTTTTGGAAAATTCAGCTAGATTTCTTTCTTACTCTATTTCCTTTCATCTTCATTTCACAAAACTATTCCTTTCTTTCCATAATCTATTCTTACAGTGCCACACACCTCTATGGCAGCTACTTCTGCATTCTTAGATGCCGCATCACCACTTCCACCTTGCTTTGTACCATTCCTTTGATACCTCTCAGCTTCTCAATGATCTTTCTCTCTCCCTCTCCCTCACAACAACAAAGTAGAAAAAAATTCCAAAGATTTTTGGGTATCCATGCTCTTCACTACCTTGAAAGGTCAGGAACCTCTCTAAATTGGATTAATGCAAAAGGTGTATACCAATATGCTTTTGATCTATCCCAAGTAAATGGAGATAGGAACTCAATTTCCATCTCTTTATCCTCCCCAATTTTTCATTCATATTTCTAGTTCTTGATTATTGACACCTAAAATAAAAGGTTACTCTGTATATTACAATCCCTGGGGATAAGGGAGACAGGATACTTCCCATGTATTCCCTGTGCGTCATAGGTGACTAAAAGGGGAGGGAGTGGGGGGCTGGAAATCCTCCCCTCTCGTTTTTTTTTTATTTTCCAAAAGAAGGAACAGAGAAGGGGGCCAGGTGACAATATTCCCTCAAAGGCCCAGTCCTCTGTTCTTAACGCTACCTTGCTAAAGCAGGACATGGCAAATAGTATGAAAGAAAGAAAAGATGATCTAATAAGCCCCTACCAAACTGTCTCACAGGTCACACATTATCTGAAGTGGAACTCCATCATTACCAACCACTTAACCATTCTTTAGGTGTACTACAACCTTTCTCATCCTCACCCTAGTATAGTTTCCGCTTTAACCAAAAGTATTTCAATGCTTTTGTTTACCCCATCTGCTCTGGGCCTATACCCTGCATATTTAGAGTTATCCTTGTTTCATATGTTACTAAAAAACTCACTCTCATTAATATATTAATTCATTTACATCATACTTCATCGCCGTTTCCTGTTTCAGTGAGGTAGTGCCAAGAAAGACAAAGAAAGACCCATTCACTCATTTACACACATATATACATACATGCAAATACACGTACATATACATATCAACATATACATATATACATACATATACATATATACACATGTGCATACATATATACATACAGGCAAATACACGTACATATACATATCAACATATACATACATACACGTGTGCATACATATATACATACATACAAATACATGTACATATACATATCAACATATACATATATACTTACATATACATATCCCTGGGGATAGGGGAGAAAGAATACTTCCCACGTACTCCCTACGTGTCGTAGAAGGCAACTAAAAGGGGAGGGAGCGGGTGGCTGGAAATCCTCCCCTCTTGTTTTTTTTTAATTTCCCAAAAGAAGGAACAGAGAAGGGGGCCAGGTGAAGATATTCCCTCAAAGGCCCAGTCCTCTGTTCTTAACGCTACCTCGCTAACGCGGGAAATGTCGAATAGTATGAAAGAAAAGATATACACGTGTACATACATATTCATCCTTTCCCGATGCCACCTCGCCCCACAGGAAACAGCATCACCACCCCTGCGTCAGCAAGGCATCGCCAGGAAATAGACAAAAAGGGACACATCCACCCACACTGAGTCTCTAGCTGTCATGTATAATGCACTAAAACCACAACTCCCTATCCAAATCCAGGCCACACAGACCTTTCCATGATTTACCCAGATGTTTCACATGCCCTGGTTCAATCCACTGACAGCACATCAACCCAAGTATACCTCATCGTTCCAATTCACTTTAGTCTGTGCATGCCTTTCACCTTCCTGCATGTTCAGGCTCAGATCTCTCAAAATCTTTTTCACTCCTTCCTTCCACCTTCAATCTGGTCTCTCACTTCCTTGATCCCTCCACCTCTGGCACACACATCCTCTTTGTCAGCCTTTCCTCACTCATTCTTTCCATATGTCCAGACACCTCTTCTGCTCTCTGAATCACATTCTTTTTATGACCACACATCTCTCTTATCCTTTCATTACTTACTCGATCAAACCACCTCATACCACATATTATCCTCAAACATTTTATTGCAGTGGAATTTATTAAAAAAGGGGGTGACTGTATTGTTGACTGGTTGGTAAGGTTATTTAATGTATGTATGACTCATGGTGAGGTGCCTGAGGATTGGCGGAATGCGTGCATAGTGCCATTGTACAAAGGCAAAGGGGATAAGAGTGAGTGCTCAAATTACAGAGGTATAAGTTTGTTGAGTATTCCTGGTAAATTATATGGGAGGGTATTGATTGAGAGGGTGAAGGCATGTACAGAGCATCAGATTGGGGAAGAGCAGTGTGGTTTCAGAAGTGGTAGAGGATGTGTGGATCAGGTGTTTGCTTTGAAGAATGTATGTGAGAAATACTTAGAAAAGCAAATGGATTTGTATGTAGCATTTATGGATCTGGAGAAGGCATATGATAGAGTTGATAGAGAGGCTCTGTGGAAGGTATTAAGAATACATGGTGTGGGAGGCAAGTTGTTAGAAGCAGTGAAAAGTTTTTATCGAGGATGTAAGGCATGTGTACGTGTAGGAAGAGAGGAAAGTGATTGGTTCTCAGTGAATGTAGGTTTGCGGCAGGGGTGTGTGATGTCTCCATGGTTGTTTAATTTGTTTATGGATGAGGTTGTTAGGGAGGTAAATGCAAGAGTTTTGGAAAGAGGGGCAAGTATGAAGTCTGTTGGGGATGAGAGAGCTTGGGAAGTGAGTCAGTTGTTGTTCGCTGATGATACAGCGCTGGTGGCTGATTCATGTGAGAAACTGCAGAAGCTGGTGACTGAGTTTGGTAAAGTGTGTGGAAGAAGAAAGTTAAGAGTAAATGTGAATAAGAGCAAGGTTATTAGGTACAGTAGGGTTGAGGGTCAAGTCAATTGGGAGGTGAGTTTGAATGGAGAAAAACTGGAGGAAGTGAAGTGTTTTAGATATCTGGGAGTGGATCTGGCAGCGGATGGAACCATGGAAGCGGAAGTGGATCATAGGGTGGGGGAGGGGGCGAAAATCCTGGGGGCCTTGAAGAATGTGTGGAAGTCGAGAACATTATCTCGGAAAGCAAAAATGGGTATGTTTGAAGGAATAGGGGTTCCAACAATGTTGTATGGTTGCGAGGCGTGGGCTATGGATAGAGTTGTGCGCAGGAGGATGGATGTGCTGGAAATGAGATGTTTGAGGACAATGTGTGGTGTGAGGTGGTTTGATCGAGGAGTAACGTAAGGGTAAGAGAGATGTGTGGAAATAAAAAGAGCGTGGTTGAGAGAGCAGAAGAGGGTGTTTTGAAGTGGTTTGGGCACATGGAGAGGATGAGTGAGGAAAGATTGACCAAGAGGATATATGTGTCGGAGGTGGAGGGAACAAGGAGAAGAGGGAGACCAAATTGGAGGTGGAAAGATGGAGTGAAAAAGATTCTGTGTGATCGGGGCCTGAACATGCAGGAGGGTGAAAGGAGGGCAAGGAATAGAGTGAATTGGAGCGATGTGGTATACCGGGGTTGACGTGCTGTCAGTGGATTGAAGCAGGGCATGTGAAGCGTCTGGGGTAAACCATGGAAAGCTGTGTAGGTATGTATATTTGCGTGTGTGGACGTATGTATATACATGTGTATGGGGGTGAGTTGGGCCATTTCTTTCGTCTGTTTCCTTGCGCTACCTCGCAAACGCGGGAGACAGCGACAAAGTATAATAAAAAAAAATAAAAAAAAAATATTTAATCTCCAACACATCCAACCTTCTCTGCACAACCCCTATCTATAGCCCATGCCTCACAACTATATAATATTGCTAAAACTACTATTCCTTTAAACATGCCCATTTCTGCTCTCTGAGATAACATTCTCTCTTTCCACACATTCTTCAATGCTCCCAGAACCTTCATCCCCTCTCCTCCTCCACCTTATGACTCACTTCAGCTTCCATGGTTCCATTCACTGCCAAGTCCACTCCTAGCTATATGAAACACTTCAATTTCTCTATTCTTTTTTTAATACTGACATTTTCACCTGGAACTCCATACCTACCCATCACAACTACTTTACCTGTCTCCCAAATCCTGTTATCCATCACATTGCATCTGAATTTCATAATTTCAATCAAGACCTTACATAATGTATTTTGAATTCAAAAACTTTTCAAATCACATGCCTTTCATCAAAATTCCTAAAACGTTTTACGAAGCTATATATACCATCTAATAAGACTGATGTTACTTACAGCACCATTACATTCAAATGTTCTAAGCCACATACATCTGAGGCAACATGCATCTTTTGTGGAAATAAAGTTGCAGCAAAAATCTTTAGCCCCACATGACAGGCTGGTTAAAGAGAAGGGATGCCTATTGTATCAACTTATAACATGTAAACACTTTTGTTCATCACACTTGCTGACTACAGTGTTTACAGGATACTTTTGACTGGGCTTATAACTGTCATGTATATAAACTTTTTGAATGTTCCAACTAGTAAGTTAAGTTCCTTATAAAAGATTTTAAACATAAGATACCTGAAGATCATACCTTCTTTCCTTGGACATATTCAGCAACGGCTGGGTCCCAAAGGTTGGCATAGCCTTCATTTAAACTGTAAATCTTGCCTTTTTCTTTTATTCTCATGTTAGGATCTGTCAGGACAAACTCTCCTATGCTCTGCAAGGGAAATTTTCCTTACAAACCAGCCAGAATAATTAAATTCATTAACATACTTGGTTTTTAAAAACTTAGCAATAAATCACAATGGTCATAGTCTTCCTGCTTGGAATGACAAACTAATATGCTCATCTTTAATGTAATGAATGACATATTAATATCCTCATCTCTACTGTAACATAAAAGTAAAAATAGAAAATAAATACTGACCGGGTCCAACATAAATCCATTAACACCATTGCCAGTAGATATAACCATCATGGTGGCTGAGCCATAAAGTGCATATCCCGCTGCCACAATCTTGTTACCAGGCTGGAGTGCATCATTTACATTGGGTTCACTGTCTGTAGTTTTCCTGAAATTATGAGTGAATATTCTTTTTCAATGTAATTTCTTAACCTGAGTCACAAATGTTAGCTGCAGAGAAATTCTTGAAATATTTTGAACACACGAAAGAATATGACCAGTGGATCTCGACTTATGCGTCATACTGGTGATCAAAGATAAGACTGTGGTTTTGAAGGTGTTTCAGGACACATAGATATCATGATTATGTTGCAATCAGGGTGAAGTCAATTAATCAACTAGTTAAGATTCCCACATTATCTTGACAATTCTTAATTGACCAAAACTGAAGATTGGGTCAATTAACTTTCTGGTCGTCAGTAAGTTGATTAACTTGTTTAGATTTCAAAATTTTCCTTAATTCTCTTTAAAGCTCTATCAATCAACCACAGTTGCATTGGTGAGTTGTACACTAAAACTGACCCATCATAAAATCCTTTCAAACAGGGATACAATGCTTCCTATTTCTATCCTTTTTTATTCTTGTTCACAGTTTTCCATATTAGTGAGGTAGCGAAAAAAAAAAAAAAATCCACACTATATGTGATATTATTAAAAAATAGGCAAGAATTCTCACAGGGTGTTTGACCAGAAGGAAACCAATGACGAATATAATTCAGAGCAATATGATACATTGTTAACTTGGTTTCAACAGAAACATACGTAAAGAGAGTAAAAAACAAGCAAAATCACTGACCTATATATGGCAAATATGGATCCAATGGACACTAAACAGTCAATGTTAGAGGAGCCATCAAGAGGGTCAAAGCACACAATATACTTCCCCTGATGGTCTTTCTCAACCTGTGGAATATAACACATATCTTAAATGGCTTATTCAGTGCTGTACCATTTTCCTTAATATCTAATACTCTTAACATTCATAGATCATTCCTTTTATACAAGTTTGGTTCATACAAATAATACAAAACTTCATTAAATGCATAAATTACTGTACTATGCATGAAAATATGTATATTTTGTCTTGATCCTACAACTGCTTTTATAGTTTATAAGTTTTTTACAATTATTTTCTTCATATACACATACTATCCAGATTATTTTCCATTCTACCCTTTTCTATTTGTTTAATAACAACTACACATGTGTTCCAATATGTATTTCAAATAGGAGCAGTATGATGAGCATACCCCAGTTATGAATCTCTCTCCAAGAATACAGCTGCCTCCTAAGGAACTTCTGTGCAGTACTAATAAAATTCATGCATTAACAGCTTATCAATACACTGTATCAAAGCTATGGAAATTTGATTATCTTATCAAGTCAGCATTAAGTTAAAGCTTTCCACACCATGAAACAAGAAGTACAAATTCAGTATCACGAAGTATACTTCACCAAACTTGCCCTGCAATGCCTTGTATTCCAGATGCGACCCAATGCTACACTAAAGTCAGATATCTAATGAACTCTTCACTAAATTATCTTTACTATGAATTATTCAAGAAATTTTATGTTCGATCTATTTATAATTACCCTTGGACCAAGCAGCCCAAGGATACACGATTCCTGGTAACATGGAAATGTAAACTCCCGGCGAGTGAAAAGTTCTTTGATAATGTACAATGAGAGGCTGACGGAGGGCTACAAAATGCCCACTAGGAGAAGAAAAAGAAAAAGGGAGAGGAGGTAGCTGATAACCAGTCTTTAAGTTTCTAAATCAGCTGAATTATACTGAGAGTGAACGGTTAAAGACATGTGGCACCCAGAAACCAGGAGCCATGACAAAAAGCTGGACAAACTTGTTAGAAAGGATGTTAAGAAATACTGGTTCAAGTTTGGGAGGTAATGGTTGGAATAAATTAACCAGTTGCTTGCAGTTTACAAAGATCTGAAAGGGTACTTGATGGCACAGAGTTTAGAAGTGCATAACTCTCTCCCTGTACTGTACAATGGGTAATAACAAATGAGTAATTACTACATGCCTCATGGAAGCTTTCGTGTCCCAGACAACAATGAAGGAATTTATGATACTTTTCAATAAGGTGACATCACACCATTTCCAAATCTTTGAGAGTTTCCTTCAGATAACATATTTATGAATAACATTTTCCATAATGTAATGACTTGAGGGATAGTCATCTCTTGTTCACAGGTTTGCTTGGGAACTTTTAAGTACAGTACGTCTACTAGCAAAGATTTGTTTACGAAGTGTGGGGATGGTCAATAGTTTATCTAATCTGCCACTCTACTTTCTATCATGTGACCACCAGTAGGTTTTCAAACCACAGATGCTCACATTTGTTTCTCTCTTTTCAACAGAGGAATGTCTGAGAAAACAAGTGGTACCAATATGACACCAAGAGGTCAACAAGTTAAAATGAAGTATACAAAAAATCTTTATCCTCACAACTCTTATCCAAAATAATCCACTTAAAGGAACATGCTATTGTTAGGACCTTATTAACAGAGGCAATGGTAAGGTAAAATAAAGTGATGTTCTGCTTTTGAGCACTGAATAAGTTCCTGTTATCTTGTAATTAGGATGGTGAACATACATATAACAAAAGCAAATGTGGTCATCTAAGTGTTTTCTCACCATATCAGTTAAGGATATACTGTTCACTATCAGCCAGTCATAATATATCAATGTAGTGATTTCACATTCCCCTTAAGTATATGAAGTACAGAAGTGAATATATATATGACAAAAACAAATGTGGTCATCTAAGTGCTTTCTCACCATATCAATTATGGATATACTCTTCACTATCAGTCAATCATAATATATTAATAGATTTCACATTCCCCTAAGAACATGAAGTACAGATGTGTGGCTAATGGTACATGTTTATTTCAAGAAACTACAGGATAAAATGTCATGTTGCTCTGAAGTAACCAAATTCGGCGAAAAGTTCTCTCTTTAGAGGAAAGTTATCAAAAAGGTGACTCAATAAATATGCAAGTGATGACTCTGCAAGTTTAATGAACTAAAGTTAACCACAGCATATCTGACATGAGAAGATAAAACCTGATACAACATATGAAGAAATTTGTATTTGTCATATCTATTGTGGCATTAAGTTTCCTCTTCAGCACCACACCAAGAATGAGAGAATTTACACAACTTAAGTCAGGCATGATCTTGCTCATCATTGTTAGAATAATCTATACACAAAACCATTTCCAGATTCCTACAGAAGTGTAAATCCTCATCAATTACACAAAGTGCTTTCATTAAAGTTTTGGGCAAGTGAAACCAATCATATCATAAAAAGCAAAAGAAAGGCCCAATACTCACACTGTAAATGGAAAATCAAACATGAATAATGTGGGACAAAAAGGTACAAAACTAGCCTGATGTCTTAAGTATGATCAATGCATTACCAATGATATCCCCAAGTCTGCTAAGCAAGTTTTAGCTCTCTCTCTCTCTCTCTCTCTCTCTCTCTCTCTCTCTCTCTCTCTCTCTCTCTCTCTCTCTCTCTCTGCTTGCTTTTACATAGGCACCCGTTCATTACTGACTTACATCGTAATTGCCTATCTATCTCCAATGGCAAACATCTCCAAGTAAGATTCAGGATGACTAGTTACCTTATCTAACACAAGACAATGAAACGATGTCCCACTCCAGTAACCTCTATCTTATCACAAGCCAAACCATACAGTATTTCATATCAACTCCTTTCTTGCTACAGCCATTACTTTATATATCATTTCCAGTTTCTTCGAGATTCATTATTGAATTGATTAGTTATTACGCTGTTACTGCCACCAACAATGATAATCATGAGGAATTACTATAATTTCTACTAAAAACATATATACATAACTTCTAAAATTGTCTAATCATTACAGTATATTACAAGTGAAAAAGTTTTGAGCGACACCTTTAGTGATAATAGTGGCTGATAGATGTGGTAACTGTGGCAGAGTTGACCTACGGTATGCAGTGCCAATGGTGGTGATGGGTGTCAACTTATGATGGGTCTTATGATACATGGTAATAACTATGATGATCTGTAGTGAAATTTATATATTACAATGATGATGATGATATGGTGATGCTGAAACTGACGGTGGCAAGTGGCCTTAGATGATAATGGTAGTGACCCTGGGTGATGATACGATTCGTCTTCTGTTACCGTGGTGGTTTTAACCAATGGAAGTGATGGTGATTATGACCCATAGTAAGGCGACGGTGACCCATGGTATAGTGGCGGTGATGGTGACCCACGGTAACCGCGGTAATGTCCCGTGGCATGTGGTCGCACCGATGGCCTACGATACTGGAGTTGAACATTAATGGTGCAAGTTTGCATTTACCACCAGCAGTGACAACAGACAGATGGTAATAATGGTCTGGGTGTGTGTGTGTGTGTGTGTCATAACCTGTGGTGGCGGCGGCGGCAGTTTCCCTTACCTCAATGACCGTCTTGTTCTCCTCAGAAACCATGAGGCAGGTGGTGAAGGAAGAGCTGAGCATGTTGATGAAGAGGTCGTTGGCCAGGACGTCCAGCTTCTTCACCTCCTCCCCTTGCACGTTCACGTCTCCTGCCATGCCGAACCTGATGACACAAACATACTGGCTCAACCACACGATAATACACACACACACACACACACACACATATAAATATATAATATCCAACAATATTACGGGTATATTTCAGGCTACATTTATATGCATGCCTTGAGGCTGCCTGCGCTCCATGCGGGAGCAGGGAAATGATAAGATTCCTTTGGAGCGAGAAGGTCCACAACTTGAGCCTTGTTAAAACGCGAGTTTTCACTCACAATGTAACCACATGCAGGCAGAGTCCGCTAATACATATACCAAGTTAAACACTTTCTATACACATAACCCGTCATGTATACACGCATATTTTACGTCAATTTCAGATCATTAACTAAACAGCATTTTGATTTCTACGAGCGTTCCTGAGTTCGAGCAACATTTCCCATGAAATATCAAATACGAAGCATTACGAACCACTACAGCTGAATTGATCACAAAACAAGTGGCTTATGCATTACTAACTTTAAAAAAAAATCTTACGAATATAGCCTATGATGTCTTATAAATTTAAGTGGTTTCATACTTTGTGCAGTGCTCCATCACTTATCATAAACCATGAGGCAAATAATTAATTATTTGGATCAATATCTATGCATATACAGAGGCAAGTACACAAAGTGCACTTGCGTTGCCCGATTAGCAAAAACTTGTGTGCCATGATATTCGTCTCCGACGTGGTATTCCACACGTTAATATGGAGTATTCCATCATGCACCAACCCTGAGCTACAGCACTTGCACAAGAATAAATTTCCTGATGAGAATCTAAAGTTGATTTCCACAGGATGAACACAGACATAGGGGCGACTACATAATGTCCAGCTTATACTTTTGTAGAGGAGGAGCATAATACAGGAAGCGCTGACCTCCTGGCCCTTCAACATATATTTTTAGCTGGACGTAAGTGCAACGTTTAAGACTCGCTACTGACCAAATATTCGTGTGGCCAAAATCATGGCGACAGCAAACACGAGCTGTTGTCAACTTACTTCCTCAACACGTCCGTCAGCCTGGCCAAGACCCACCCGATTAGGTACCTGTTTGTAACGTCCTTATAACCATCTATGTTTGTGATAATTACTTATAAAAAAAATACTTCTATGATCTCGATATGGCTTTACACCTCTCAAGTTCCACTACATTCAATTGAATTCTGGACTTCTATGGTGTAGCGGTTAGCGTTCCTGACATTCACAGGCCGCCCGGGGTCGAGCTGATAGGCTCGAATCCTGATTACGGCAGTCGGTCCACAGTCAAACCAGCTGTTCATCGTGTATATATATATATATATATATATATATATATATATATATATATATATATATATATAGCCAAAAACAGTGGTAACAACTGCTGTGGGTTTGTGGTGGGAGTCAACAGATTGCTGGAGGCAGGGTTTGCCAAGACATCTCAACCCATTACACTGCAACTTACGAGTCTGAAGAACTTTCTAATACTTTCAGATCAGCTCTATCTTCCTTGCTGGTAATATTCAGCTCATGCGAGTCATGATATACCAGATAATGCAATATCTCACAAAAAAAATGTATTACCAGGTACTATATGACGAATTCGACAAAACAGCTGTAGTAGTAAACTGAAGTTTGACTCCTGAAGTCTCCAGGGAATTCATTAATTTCCTTGAAGCACACCACCATGGCCTACAAATGTCTCACCGGAACCGTTCAAAATATAGAATCATCAATATTTGTAAGAATTCCTTTTATGTGGGAAGGATTCAATCATGAACACAAGCCTACAAGACCAATATTTTATAAAATGAGAGGAGAAAACGCGAAACGAAAAAAATAAGAGTCTATGAAAACTGGAAACTTGCCTTTAAAAAAGTGGAGAAGGGAAAGATCGTGTTGTTTAAAGATGATGAACCTGTTTGTTGAGAAGAGGAAAGTTAAATGAAGTATGTGTGCGAGTGAGTGAGGGAGGAAGGGAACCGTCCCTCCCTCGTCTTCTCAACACCCACTGTTGTAGCTTAGGGTATCTTTTAGCTCAAAATAATTCTTTTTTTCTTCAAAACTGAAAGATAAGATATTCAAACTCTTCTATACTTGAAATAATCACGGAAAATATATCACAATGCTCTCATTCACCGATACATACTCATCAAATACGATGCAATGCAGCAGAAATATTTCAAAATTGACTTCATTTAACAACTTAATTAAGTGTCACTGCGAGAACTAAACGTTATTTTAACACCATAGTTGTATTCAGCATGAAATACACTTATGATGAATTTTTAAAGGAAACCTTTACTTTGTTTCAATATTGAAAGATAAAATATTCAAACACTTCTATACTTGAAATAATCATGATTAACATATCATAATGCTCTCAGTTACCGAAACATACCTAGTGAATAAGATGCAAAGGATCACAAGTTATTCTAAAATCAATCTTATTTAAGACCTTGATTGTCATTAAGACTGCTAAAAGATGTTTCAACCCCATTTTTTTGTTTTCAACAAGAAAACTACTTATGATAAGTATTCAAAGGAAATCTATTTTTCTGAGAAAATTCCCCAAATCGGAAGGTAATAACACTTATAATTAGTTTTTAAAGGAAAATGTTTTCTGAATAAAATACAAAAAACTGTAGGTAATAGTTCAGGGTATTTATTAGCTCAAAAATCTTTGTTTCAAAATTAAAATATAAGATATTCAAACATTTCTATACTTGAAATAATCATGAAAAATATATCATAATGCCCTCAGTCACCGATACATACCCAGTAAATACTATGCAAAGAACAGAAAATATTTTGAAATTGATTTCATTTAACAGCTTAATTGAATGTCATAAAGATAAAGAAACGACATTTTAACACCAGATTTGTATTCAGCATGAAACATACTTCTTATAAAGAGTATTGAAAGGAAATTTATTTTTCTAAGAAAATTCTCAATCATTGAAGGTTATTTTTTTTTAACAAAAAGTCTATTGTTTCAAAATGGAATGATAAGATACCCAGACAATTCAATACATAAAATAATCAGGGAAAATATATCAAAATGCTCTCAGTTACACTACTCATTAATATGATGCAAATGAGAAAATATTTTAAAATTGACTTCATTTAACAGTTTGAGTGTCATTAAGAGGACTAAACGCTATCTTAACTACGTATTTCTATTCAAAATGAAAAACACTTCTTATAAAAATGTTTTTAAAGGAAATCTATTTTTATGAGAAAAATGCCAAAAATTGAAGGTAATAGTCCAGGGTATTTTCTACCTCAAAAAAATCTTTGTTTTCAAATTGAAAGATAAGGTATTCATATACTTCTATACTTGAAATAATCTTGGAAAATATATCATCATTCTCTTAGTCTCCGATACATACCCAGTAAATACGATGCAAAGCAGCGAAAGTATTTCAGAATTGACTTGATTTAACAGCTTAAATGAATGTCATAAAGACGATTAAACGACATTTTAACACTGGATTTGTATTTAGCATGAAAAACACTTCTTATAATGAGTTTTTAAAGGAAATCTATTTTTATGAGAAAAATGCCAAAAATTGAAGGTAATAAATACTCCAGGGTATTTTTTACCTCAAAAAAATGTTTGTTTTCAAATTCAAAGATCAGGTATTCATATCCTTCTATATTTCAAATAATCTTGGAAAATATATCATAAATCTCTTAAGTATCCGATATCTTTCTTTCTTTCATACTATTCGCCATTTCCCGCATTAGCGAGGTAGCAAGTCTCCGATATATACCCAGTAAATACGAAGCAAAGTAGCAAAAAATATTCTAAAATTGACTTCATTTAACAGCTTAAATAAATGTCATAAAGACGATTAAACGACATTTTAACACAGGATTTGTATCAAGCCTGAAAAGCACTTCTTATAATGAGTTTTTAAAGGAAATGTATTTTTATGAGAAAAATGCCAAAAATTGAAGGTAATAATAGTCCAGGGTCTTTTTTTAGCACAAAAAGTTTTTGTTTTCAAATTGAAAGATAAGGTATTCATATACTTCTATACTTCGAACAATCTTGGAAAATATATCATAATTCTCTTAGTCTCCGATATATACCGGGTAAATACGATATAAAGCAGCAAAAAAATATTCTAGACTTGACTTAATGTAACAGCTTAAATAAATGTCATAAAGACGATTAAACGACATTTTAACACCGGATTTGTAATTAGCATGAAAAACACTTCTTGTAATGAGTATTTAAAGGAAATATATTTTTATGAAAAAAATGCCAAAAATTGAAGGTAATAGTCCAGGGTATTTTTTTTACCTCAAAAAAATTTTTGTTTTCAAATTCAAAGATAAGGTATTTATATACTTCTATACTTGAAAGAATCTTCGAAAATATATCATAATTCTCTTAGTCTCCGATACATGCCCAGTAAATACGATGCAAAGCAGGAAAATATATTCTAGAAATGACTTCATTTAACAGCTTATATAAATGTCATAAAGACGATTAAACGAGATTTCAACACCGGATTTGTATTTAGCATGAAAAACACTTCTTCTAATGAGTTTTTAAAAGAAATCTATTTTTATGAGAAAAATGTTTTTTACCTCAAAAAAATTTTTCTTTTCAAATTGAAAGATAAGGTATTCATATACTTCTATACTTGGAATAATCTTGGAAAATATATCATAATTCTCTTAGTCTCCGATACATACCCAGTAATTACGATGCAAAGAAGGAAAAGTATTTCAGAATTGACTTAATTTAACTGCTTAAATAAATGTCATGAAGACGATTAAACGACATTTTAACACCGGATTTGTATTTAGCATGAAAAACACTTCTTGTAATGAGCTTTTAAAGGAAATCTATTTTTATAAGAAAAATGCGAGAAATTGAAGGTACTTTTTACCTCAAAAAAAATTTTGTTTTAAAATTCAAAGATTAGGTATTCATATCCTTCTATATTTGAAATAATCTTGGAAAATATATCATAAATCTCTTAGTCTCCGATATATACCCAGTAAATACGACGCAAAGTAGCAAAAAATATTTTAAAATTCACTTCATTTAACAGCTTAAATAAATGTCATAAAGACGATTAAATGATATTTTAACACCAGATTTCTATTAAGCATGAAAAGCACTTCTTATAATGAGTTTTTAAAGGAAATCTATTTTTATGAGAAAAATGCCAAAAATTGAAGGTAATAATAGTCCAGGGTATTTTTTAACACTAAAAAAGTTTTTGTATTCAAATTGAAAGATAAGGTATTCTTATACTTCTATACATGGAACAATCTTGGAAAATATATCATAATTCTCTTAGTCGCCGATATATACCTAGTAAATATGATATAAAGCAGCAAAAAATATTCTAGACTTGACTTAATTTAACAGCTTAAATAAATGTCATAAAGACGATTAAACGATATTTTAACACCGGATTTGTAATTAGCATGAAAAACACTTCTTGTAATGAGTTTTTAAAGGAAATCTATTTTTATGAGAAAAATGCCAAAAATTGAAGGTAATAGTCCAGGGTATTTTTTAAGTCAAAAAAATTTTTGTTTTCAAATTGAAAGATGAGGTATTCATATACTTCTATACTTGAAATAATCTTGGAAAATATATCATAATTCTCTTAGTCTCCGATACATTCCCAGTAAATACGATGCAAAGCAGCAAAATATATTCTAGAATTGACTTCATTTAACAGCTTAAATAAATGTCACAAAGATCATTAAACGACATTTTAACACCAGATTTGTATTAAGCATGAAAAGCACTTCTTATTATGAGTTTTTAAAGGATATCTATTTTTATGAGAAAAATGACAAAAATTGAAGGTAATACTCCAGGGTATTTTTTACCTCAAAAAAATTTTTGCTTTAAAATTCACATATAAGGTTTTCATATACTTCTATACTTCAAATAATCTTGGAAAATATATCATAATTCTCTTAGTCTCCTATACATACCCAGTAAATACGAAGCACAGAAGCTAAAAATATTTTAGAATTAACTTCATTAAACAGCTTAAATGAATGTCATAAAGACGATTAAACAACATTTTGACACCAGATTTGTATTTAGCATGAAAAGAACTCCTTATAATGCGTTTTTAAAGGAAGTCAATTTTTATGAGAAAAAGGCCAAAAATTGAAGGTAATAGTCCAGGGTATTTTTTACCTCAAAAAATTTTTGGTTTTCTAATTGAAAGATAAGGTATTCATATACTTCTATACTTGAAATAATCTAGGAAAATATATCATAATTCTCTTAGTCTCCGATACATACCCAGTAAATACGATGCAAACCGTGAAAATATATTTCAGAATTCACTTCATTTAACAGCTTATATAAATGTCAAAAAGACGTTTAAACGAGAATTGACACCGGATTTGTTTTTAACATGAAAAACACTTCTTGTAGTGAGTTTCTAAAAGAAATCTATTTTCATGAGAAAAATGCCAAAAATTGAAGGTAATAGTCCAGGGTATTTTTTACCTCAAAAAATTTTTTCTTTTCAAATTCAAAGATAAAGTATTCCTATACTTCTATACTTGGAAAATATATCATAATTCTCTTAGTCTCCGATACATACCTAATAAATACGATGCAAAGCAGCAAAAAATATTCTACAATTGACTTCATTTAACAGCTTAAATAGATGTCATAAAGACGATTAAACGACATTTTAACACCGGATTTGTATTTACTATGAAAAACACTTCTTGTAATGAGTTTTTAAAGGAATTCTATTTTTATGAGAAAAATGCCAAAAAGTGAAGGTAATAGTCCAGGGTATTTTTTACTTTAAAAAAAATTTTGTTTTCAAATTGAAAGATAAGATATTTATATACTTCTATACTTGAAATAATCTTGGAAAATATATCATAATTCTCTTAGTCTCCGATACATACCCAGTAAATGCGATGCAAAGCAGCAAAAAATATTTTAAAATTGACTTCATTTAACAGCTTAAATGAATGTCATGAAGACGATTAAACGACATTTTAACATCGGATTTGTATTAAGTATGAAAAACACTTCTTATAATGAGTTTTTAAAGGAAATCTATTTTTATGAGAAAAATGCCAAAAATTGAAAGTAATACTCCAGGGCATTTTTTACCTCAATTTTTTTTTTTTTTTTTCAAATTCAAAGGTAAGGTATTCATATACTTCTATACTTGAAATAATCTTGGAAAAGTATATCCTAATTCTCTTAATCTCCGATACATACCCAGTAAATACGATGCAAAGGAGCAAAATACATTTTATAATTGACTTCATTTAACAGCTTAAATGAATGTCATAAAGACGATTAAACAACATTTTAACATCGGATTTCTATTTAGCATGAAAAACAGTTCTTGTGATGAGCTTTTAAAGGAAATCTATTTTTATGTAAAAAAAGGCCAAACATTGAAGGCAATAGTCCAGGGTATTTTTTACCTCTAAAAAATTTTTGTTTTCAAATTCAAAGATAAAGTATTCATGTACTTCTATACTTGGAATAATCTTGGAATATATATCATAATACTCTTAGTTTCCTATATATACCCAGTAAATACGATGCAATGCAGCAAAAAATATTCTAGAACTGACTTCATTTAACAGCTTAAATAAATGTCATAAAGACCGTGAAACGACATTTTAACACCGGATTTGTATTTAGCATGAAAAACACTTCTTGTAATGAGTTTTTAAAGGAAATCTATTTTTATGAGAAAAATGCCAAAAATTGAAGGTAATAATCCAGGGTATTTTCTACCACAAAAAAAAATTTCTTTTCAAATTCAAAGATAAGGTATTCATATACTTCTATAATTGGAACAATCTTGGAAAATATATCACAATTCTCTTAGTCTCAGATAAATACCCAGTAAATACGATGCAAAGCAGCAAAAATCTTTCTAGAATTGACTTCATTTAACAGCATAAATAAATGTCATACAGACGATTAAACGATATTTTAAGACCGGATTTGTATCTAGCATGAAAAACACTTCTTGTAATGAGTTTTTAAAGGAAATCTATTTTTATGAGAAAAATACCAAAAATTGAAGGTAATAGTCCACGGTATTTTTTACCTGAAAAAAAATTTTTGTTTTCAAATTGAAAGATAAGGTATTCATATACTTCTATACTTGGAATGATCTTGGAAAATATATCATAATTCTCTTAGTCTCCGATACAAACCCAGTAAATACGATGCAAAGCAGCAAAAAATATTCTAGAATTGACTTCATTTAATAGTTTAAATGAATGTCATAAAGACGATTAAACGACATTTTAACAACGGATTTCTAGTAGTATGAAAAACACTACTTATAATGAGTTTTTAGAGGAAATCTATTTTCAGGAGAAAAATGCCAAAAAATTTTTTACGTCAAAAAAATTTTTGTTTTCAAATTGAAAGATAAGGTATTCATATACTTCTATACTTGAAATAATCTTGGAAAATATATCATAATTCTCTTAGTCTCCGATACATACCCAGTAAATACGATGCAAAGCAGCAAAAAATATTTCAGAATTGACTTCATTAAAGAGCTTAAATGAATGTCAGAAAGACGATGAAACGACATTTTAAGACTAGATTTGTATTTAGCACGAAAACAACTTATAATGCGTTTTTAAAGGAAATCTATTTCATGAGAAAAATGGTAAAAATTGAAGGTATTTTTTTACCTCTAAAATTTTTTGTTTTCTAATTGAAAGAAAAGGTATTCATATACTTCTATACTTGAAATAATCTTGGAAAAATATATCATAATTCTCTTAGTCTCCGATATATACCCAGTAAATACGATGCAAAGGAGCAAAAAATATTCTAGAATTGACCTTCATTTAACAGCTTATATAAATGTCATAAAGACGATTAAAGGAGATTTCAACACCGGATTTGTATTTAGCATGAAAAACACTTCTTGTAATGAGTCTTTAAAAGAAATCTATTTTTATGAGAAAAATTGAAAGATAAGGTATTCATATACTTCTATCCTTGGAATAATCTTGGAAAATATATCACAATTCTCTTAGTCTCCGATATATACCCAGTAAATACGATGCAAAGCAGCAAAAAATATTCTAGAATTGGCTTCATTTAATAGCTTAAATAAATGTCATAAAGACCATTAAACGACATTTTAACACCGGATTTGTATTTAGCATGAAAACACTTCTTGTAATGAGTTTTTAAAGGAAATCTATTTTTATGAGAAAAACGCCAAAAATTGAAGGTAATACTCCAGGGTATTTTTTACCTCAAATTTTTTTTTTTTTCAAACTCAAAAAGGTATTCATGTACTTCTATACTTGAACAATCTTGGAAAATATATCATAATTCTCTTAGCCTCCGATACATACCCAGTAAATACGATGCAAAGCTGCAAAATATATTCTAGAATTGACTTCATTTAACAGCTTAAATAAATGTCATAAAGACGATTAAACGACATTTTAAAATCGCATTTGTAGTAAGTATGATAAACACTTCTTATAATGAGATTTCAAAGGAAATCTATTTTTATGAAAAAAATGACAAAAATTGAATGTAATAGTCCAGGGTACTTTTTACCTCAAAATAGATTTTGTTTTTAAATTCAAAGATAAGGTATTCATATACTTCTATACTTGAAATAATCTTGGAAAATATATCATAATTCTCTTAGTCTCCGATACATACCCAGTAAATACGATGCAAAGCAGCAAGAAATATTCTAGAATTGACTTCATTTAATAGTTTAAATGAATGTCATAAAGACGATTAAACATTTTAACATTGGATTTGTAGTAAGCATGAAAAACACTACTTATAATGCGTTTTTAAAGGAAATCTATTTTAATGAGAAAAAGGCCAAAAATTGAAGGTATTTTTTACCTCAAAAAAATTTTTGTTTTCAAATTCAAAAAGAAGGTCTTCAAATACTTCTATACTTGGAATAATCTTGGAAAATACATCATAATTCTCTTAAGTCTCCGATACATACCCAGTAAATACGATGCAAATAAGCAAAATATATTCTAGAATTGACTTCATTTAACAGCTTAAACAAATGTCATAAAGACAATTAAACGACATTTTAAAACCAGATTTATATTAAGTATGAAAAGCACTTCTTATCATGAGCTTTTAAAGGAAATCTATTTTATGAGAAAAATGCCAAAAATTGAAGGTAATAGTCCAGGGTATTTTTTTACCTTAAAACCATTTTTTCTTTTCAAATTGAAAGATAGGGTATTCATATACTTCTATACTAGAAAGAATCTTGGAAAATAATCATAATTCTCTTAGTCTTCGATACATACCCAGTAAATACGATGCTTTTTTTTTTTTTTTTTTATACTTTGTCGCTGTCTCCCGCGTTTGCGAGGTAGCGCAAGGAAACAGACGAAAGAAATGGCCCAACCCCCCCCCCCCCATACACATGTACATACACACGTCCACACACGCAAATATACATACCTACACAGCTTTCCATGGTTTACCCCAGACGCTTCACATGCCTTGATTCAATCCACTGACAGCACGTCAACCCCTGTATACCACATCGCTCCAATTCACTCTATTCCTTGCCCTCCTTTCACCCTCCTGCATGTTCAGGCCCCGATCACACAAAATCTTTTTCACTCCATCTTTCCACCTCCAATTTGGTCTCCCTCTTCTCCTCGTTCCCTCCACCTCCGACACATATATCCTCTTGGTCAATCTTTCCTCACTCATTCTCTCCATGTGCCCAAACCATTTCAAAACACCCTCTTCTGCTCTCTCAACCACGCTCTTTTTATTTCCACACATCTCTCTTACCCTTACGTTACTTACTCGATCAAACCACCTCACACCACACATTTTCCTCAAACATCTCATTTCCAGCACATCCATCCTCCTGCGCACATCTCTATCCATAGCCCACGCCTCGCAACCATACAACATTGTTGGAACCACTATTCCTTCAAACATACCCATTTTTGCTTTCCGAGATAATGTTCTCGACTTCCACACATTTTTCAAGGCTCCCAAAATTTTCGCCCCCTCCCCCACCCTATGATCCACTTCCGCTTCCATGGTTCCATCCGCTGACAGATCCACTCCCAGATATCTAAAACACTTCACTTCCTCCAGTTTTTCTCCATTCAAACTCACCTCCCAATTAACTTGACCCTCACCCCTACTGTACCTAATAACCTTGCTCTTATTCACATTTACTCTTAACTTTCTTCTTCCACACACTTTACCAAACTCAGTCACCAGCTTCTGCAGTTTCTCACATGAATCAGCCACCAGCGCTGTATCATCAGCGAACAACAACTGACTCACTTCCCAAGCTCTCTCATCCCCAACAGACTTCATACTTGCCCCTCTTTCCAGGACTCTTGCATTTACCTCCCTAACAACCCCATCCATAAACAAATTAAACAACCATGGAGACATCACACACCCCTGCCGCAAACCTACATTCACTGAGAACCAATCACTTTCCTCTCTTCCTACACGTACACATGCCTTACATCCTCGATAAAAACTTTTCACTGCTTCTAACAACTTGCCTCCCACACCATATATTCTTAATACCTTCCACAGAGCATCTCTATCAACTCTATCATATGCCTTCTCCAGATCCATAAATGCTACATACAAATCCATTTGCTTTTCTAAGTATTTCTCACATACATTCTTCAAAGCAAACACCTGATCCACACATCCTCTACCACTTCTGAAACCGCACTGCTCTTCCCCAATCTGATGCTCTGTACATGCCTTCACCCTCTCAATCAATACCCTTCCATATAATTTACCAGGAATACTCAACAAACTTATACCTCTGTAATTTGAGCACTCACTCTTATCCCCTTTGCCTTTGTACAATGGCACTATGCACGCATTCCGCCTCAGGCACCTCACCATGAGTCATACATACATTAAATAACCTTACCAACCAGTCAACAATACAGTCACCCCCTTTTTTAATAAATTCCACTGCAATACCATCCAAACCTGCTGCCTTGCCGGCTTTCATCTTCCGCAAAGCTTTTACTACCTCTTCTCTGTTTACCAAATCATTTTCCCTAACCCTCTCACTTTGCACACCACCTCGACCAAAACACCCTATATCTGCCTCTCTGTCATCAGACATATTCAACAAACCTTCAAAATACTCATTCCATCTCCTTCTCACATCACCGCTACTTGTTATCACCTCCCCATTTACGCCCTTCACTGAAGTTCCCATTTGCTCCCTTGTCTTACGCACCCTATTTACCTCCTTCCAGAACATCTTTTTATTCTCCCTAAAATTTACTGAAAGTCTCTCACCCCAACTCTCATTTGCCCTTTTTTTCACCTCTTGCACCTTTCTCTTGACCTCCTGTCTCTTTCTTTTATACTTCTCGCACTCAATTGCATTTTTTCCCTGCAAAAATCGTCCAAATGCCTCTCTCTTCTCTTTCACTAATACTCTTACTTCTTCATCCCACCACTCACTACCCTTTCTAAACAGCCCACCTCCCACTCTTCTCATGCCACAAGCATCTTTTGCGCAATCCATCACTGATTCCCTAAATACATCCCATTCCTCCCCCACTCCCCTTACTTCCATTGTTCTCACCTTTTTCCATTCTGTACACAGTCTCTCCTGGTACTTCCCCACACAGGTCTCCTTCCCAAGCTCACTTACTCTCACCACCTTCTTCACCCCAACATTCACTCCTCTTTTCTGAAAACCCATACTAATCTTCACCTTAGCCTCCACAAGATAATGATCAGACATCCCTCCAGTTGCACCTCTCAGCACATTAACATCCAAAATATATTCTAGAATTGACTTTATTTAAAGGCTTACATAAATGTCATACAGACGATTAAACGAGACTTCAACACCGGATTTTTATTCAGCATGAAAAACACTTCTTGTAATGAGTTTTTAAATGAAATCTATTTTTATGAGAAAAATGAAAAAAATTGAAGGTAATAGTCCAGGGTATTTTTTACCTCAAAAAATTTTTGTTTTCAAATTCAAAGATAAGGTATTCATATACTTCTATACTTGGAATAATCTTGGAAAATATATCATAATTCTCTTAGTCTCCGATATATACCCAGTAAATACGATGCAAAGCAGCAAAAAATATTCTAGAATTGACTTCATTTAACAGTTTAAATGAATGTCATGAAGACGATTAAACGACATTTTAACACCGGATTTGTATTTAGCATGAAAAACACTTCTTATAATGAGTTTTTAAAGGAAATCTATTTTTATGAGAAAAATGCCAAAAATTGAAGGTAATAGTCCAGGGTATTTTTTACCTCAAAAAAATTTTTGTTTTCAAATTGAAAGATAAGGTATTCATATACTTCTATACTTGAAATAATCTTGGAAAATATATCATAATTCTCTTAGTCTCCGATACATACCCAGTAAATACGATGCAAAGCAGCAAAAAATATTCTAGAATTGACTTCATTTAACAGCTTAAATGAATGTCATAAAGACGATTAAACGACATTTTAACACCAGATTTGTATTTAGCATGAAAAACACTTCTTATAATGAGTTTTTAAAGGAAATCTATTTTTATGAGAAAAATGCCAAAAATTGAAGGTAATAGTCCAGGGTATTTTTTACCTCAAAAAATTTTTGTTTTCAAATTCAAAGATAAGGTATTCATATACTTCTATACTTGAATAATCTTGGAAAATATATCATAATTCTCTTAGTCTCCGATATATACCCAGTAAATACGATGCAAAGCAGCAAAAAATATTCTAGAATTGACTTCATTTAACAGCTTAAATGAATGTCATAAAGACGATTAAACGACATTTTAACATCGGATTTGTATTTAGCATGAAAAACACTTCTTATAATGAGTTTTTAAAGGAAATCTATTTTTATGAGAAAAATGCCAAAAATTGAAGGTAATAGTCCAGGGTATTTTTTACCTCAAAAAAATTTTTGTTTTCAAATTCAAAGATAAGGTATTCATATACTTCTATACTTGGAATAATCTTGGAAAATATATCATAATTCTCTTAGTCTCCGATACATACCCAGTAAATAAGATGCAAAGCAGCAAAAAATATTTTAAAATTGACCTCATTTAACAGCTTAAATGAATGTCATAAAGACGATTACATGACATTTTAACATTGGATTTGTATTAAGTATGAAAAACACTTCTTATAATGAGTTTTTAAAGGAAATCTATTTTTATGAGAAAAATGCCAAAAATTGAAAGTTACACTCCAGGGTATTTTTTACCTCAAAAAAAATTTTCTTTTCAAATTGAAAGATAAGGTATTCATATACTTCTATACTTGAAATAATCTTGGAAAATATATCATAATTCTCTTAGTCTCCGATATATACCCAGTAAATACGATGCAAAGCAGCAAAAAATATTCTAGAATTGACTTCATATAACAGCTTAAATGAATGTCATAAAGACGATTAAACGACATTTTAACACCAGATTTGTATTTAGCATGAAAAACACTTCTTATAATGCGTTTTTAAAGGAAATCTATTTTTATGAGAAAAATGCCAAAAATTGAAGGTAATAGTCCAGGGTATTTTTTACCTCAAAAAATTTTTGTTTTCAAATTCAAAGATAAGGTATTCATATACTTCTATACTTGGAATAATCTTGGAAAATATATCATAATTCTCTTAGTCTCCGATATATACCCAGTAAATACGATGCAAAGCAGCAAAAAATATTCTAGAATTGACTTCATTTAACAGTTTAAATGAATGTCATGAAGACGATTAAACGACATTTTAACACCGGATTTGTATTTAGCATGAAAAACACTTCTTGTAATGAGTTTTTAAAGGAAATCTATTTTCATGAGAAAAATGCCAAAAATTGAAGGTAATAGTCCAGGGTATTTTTTACCTCAAAAAAATTTTGTTTTCAAATTGAAAGATAAGGTATTCATATACTTCTATACTTGGAATAATCTTGGAAAATATATCATAATTCTCTTAGTCTCCGATATATACCCAGTAAATACGATGCAAAGCAGCAAAAAATAATCTAAAATTGACTTCATATAACAGCTTAAATGAATGTCATAAAGACGATTAAACGACATTTTAACATCGGATTTGTATTAAGCATGAAAAACACTTCTTATAATGAGTTTTTAAAGGAAATCTATTTTTATGAGAAAATGCCAAAAATTGAAGATAATAGTCCAGGGTATTTTTTTACCTTAAAAAATTTTTGTTTTCAAATTCAAACATAAGGTATTCATATACTTCTATACTTGGAATAATCTTGGAAAATATATCATAATTCTCTTAGTCTCCGATATATACCCAGTAAATACGATGCAAAGCAGCAAAAAATATTCTAGAATTGACTTCATTTAACAGCTTAAATAAATGTCATAAAGACGATTAAACGACATTTTAACACCGGATTTGTATTTAGCATGAAAAACACTTCTTGTAATGAGTTTTTAAAGGAAATCTATTTTTATGAGAAAAATGCCAAACATTGAAGGAAATAGTCCAGGGTATTTTTTACCTCAAAAAAATTTTTGTTTTCAAATTGAAAGATAAGGTATTCATATACTTCTATACTTGAAATAATCTTGGAAAATATATCATAATTCTCTTAGTCTCCGATATATACCCAGTAAATACGATGCAAAGCAGCAAAAAATATTCTAGAATTGACTTCATTTAACAGCTTAAATAAATGTCATAAAGACGATTAAACGACATTTAACACCGGATTTGTATTTAGCATGAAAAACACTTCTTGTAATGAGTTTTTAAAGGAAATCTATTTTTATGAGAAAAATGCCAAAAATTGAAGGTAATAGTCCAGGGTATTTTTTACCTCAAAAAAATTTTTGTTTTCAAATTCAAAGATAAGGTATTCATATACTTCTATAATTGAAATAATCTTGGAAAATATATCATAATTCTCTTACTCTCCGGTACATACCCAGTAAATACGATGCGAAGCAGGAAAATATATTCTAGAATTGACTTCATTTAACAGCTTAAATAAATGTCAAAAAAACAATTAAACGACATTTCAACGCCAGATTTGTATCTAGCATGAAAAACACTTCTTGTAATGACTTTTTAAAGGAAATCTATTTTCATAAGAAAAATGCCAGAAATTGAAGGTAATAGTACAGGGTATTTTCTACCTCAAAAAGTTTTTTTGTTTTCAAATTGAAAGATTACGTATTAATATACTTCTATATTTGAAATAATCTTGGAAACTATATCATAAATCTCTTAGACTCCGATACATACCCAGTAGATACGATGCAAAGCAGGAAAATATATTCTAGAATTGACTCATTTAACAGCTTAAAAAAAATGTCATAAACACAATTAAACGAGATTTAAACACCGGACTTGTATTTAGCATGAAACGTTTCTTATTATGAGTTTTTAAAGGAAATCTATTTATACGAGAAAAATGCCAAAAATTGAAGGTAATTGTCCAGGCTATTTTTTATCTCAAAAAAAATTTTGTTTTCAAATTCAAGGATAAGGTATTCATATACTTCTATACTTGAAATAATCTTGGAAAATATATCATAATTTTATTAGTCTCCCATACATACCCAGTAAATACGATGCAAAGCACCAAAAAATATTCTAGAATTGACTTCATTTAACAGCTTAAATGAATGTCATATAGACGATTAAACATTTCAAGATCGGATTTGTATTATGAAAAACACTTCTTATAATGAATTTTTAAAGGAAATCTATTTATATGAGAAAAATGTCAAAAATTGACGGTAATAGTCCAGGGTATTTTTTACCTCAAAACCATTTTTGTTTTCAAATTGAAAGATAAGGTATTCATATACTTCTATACTTGAAATAATCTTGGAAAATATATCATAATTCTCTCAGTCTCCGATACATACCCAGTAAATACGATGCAAAGCAGGAAAATATATTCTAGAATTGACATCATTTAACATCTTATATAAATGTCATAAAGACTATTAAACGAGATTTCAACACCGGATTTGTATTTAGCATGAAAAACACTTCTTGTAATGAGTTTTTAAAAGAAATCGATTTTTATGACAAAAATGCCAAAAATTGAAGGTAACAGTGCAGGGTATTTTTTATCTAAAAAAAAATTTTGTTTTCAAATTCAAGTATAAGGTATTCATATACTTCTATACTTGAAATAATCTTGGAAAATATATCATAATTCTCTTAGTCTCCCATACATACCCAGTAAATACGATGCAAAGCAGGAAAATATATTCTAGAATTGACATCATTTAACAGCTTATATAAATGTCATAAAGACCATTAAACGACATTTTAAAACCAGATTTATATTAAACATGGAAAGCACTTCTTATCATGAGCTTTTAAATGAAATCTATTTTTATGAGAAAAATGCCAAAAATTGAAGGTAATAGTCCAGGGTATTTTTTACCTCAAAAAATTTTTTGTTTTCATATTGATAGATAGGGTATTCATATACTTCTATACTTGAAATAATCTTGGAAAATATGTCATAATTCTCTTAGTCTCCGATACATACCCAGTAAATACGATGCAAAGCAGGAAAATATATTCTAGAATAGACTTTATTTAACAGCTTATATAAATGTCATAAAGACGATTAAACGAGATTTCAACACCGGATTTGTATTTAGCATGAAAAACACTTCTTGTAATGAGTTTTTAAAAGAAATCTATTTTTATGAGAAAAATGACAAAAATTGAAGGTAATAGTCCAGGGTATTTTTTACCTTAAAAAAATTTTTGCTTTCAAATTCAAAGATAAGGTATTCATATACTTCTATACTTGAAATTATCTTGGAAAATATATCATAATTCTCTTACTCTCCAATACATACCCAGTAAATACGATGCAAAGCAGGAAAATATATTCAAGAATTGACTTCATTTAACAGCTTAATAAATGTCATGAAGACGATTAAACGACATTTTAACACCGGATTTGTATTTAGCATGAAAAACACTTCTTGTAATGAGTTTTTAAAGGAAATCTATTTTTATGAGAAAAATGTGAGAAATTGAAGGTAATAGTCCAGGGTATTTTTTACCTCAAAAAAATTTTTGTTTTCAAATTGAAAGATAAGGTATTCATTAACTTCTATACTTGGAATAATCTTGAAAAATATATCATAATTCTCTTAGTCTCCGATAGATACCCAGTAAATACGATGCAAAGCAGCAAAAAAATAATCCAAAATTGACTTCAAATAACAGCTTAAATGAATGTCATAAAGACGATTAAACGACATTTTAACACCAGATTTGTATTTAGCATGAAAAGAACTCATTATAATGCGTTTTTAAAGGAAAGCTATTTTTATGAGAAAAATGTCAAAAGTTGAAGGTAATACTCCAGGGTATTTTTTACCTCAAAAAATTTTTTCTTTTCAAATTGAAAGATAAGGTATTCATATACTTCTATACTTGGAATAATCTTGGAAAATATATCATAATTCTCTTAGTCTTCGATACATACCCAGTAAATACGATGCAAAGCAGCAAAAAATATTCTAAAATTGACTTCATTTAACAGCTTAATTAAATGTCATAAAGACCATGAAACGACATTTTAACACCGGATTTGTCTTTAGCATGAAAAACAATTCTTGTAATGAGTTTTTAAAGGAAATCTATTTTAATGAGAAAAATGCCAAAAATTGAAGGTAATAATCCAGGGTATTTTTTACCTCAAAAAATTTTTCTTTTCAAATTCAAAGATAAGCTATTCATATACTTCTATACTAGGAACAATCTTGGATAATATATCATAATTCTCTTAGTCTCCGATACATACCCAATAAATACGATGCAAAGCAGCAAAAATTGTTCTAGAATTGACTTCATTTAACAGCCTAAATAGATGTCATAAAGACGATTAAACGACATTTTAACACCAGACTTATATTTAGCATGAAAAACACTTCTTGTAATGAGTTTTTAAAGGAAATCTATTTTTATGAGAAAAATGCCAAAAATTGAAGGGTATTTTTTACCTCAAAAAATTTTTTCTTTTCAAATTGAAAGATAAGGTATTCATATACTTCTATACTTGGAATAATCTTGGAAAATATATCATAATTCTCTTAGTCTCCGATATATACCCAGTAAATACGATGCAAAGCAGCAAAAAATATTCTAGAATTGACTTCATTTAACAGCTTAAATAAATGTCATAAAGACCATTAAACGACATTCTAACACAGGATTTGTATTAAGCATGAAAACACTTCTTATAATGAGTTTTTAAAGGAAATCTATTTTTATGAGAAAAATGCCAAAAATTGAAGGTAATAGTCCAGGGTATTTTTTACCTCAAAAAAGATTTTGTTTTCAAATTCAAAGATAAGGTATTCATATACTTCTATACTTGGAATAATCTTGGAAAATATATCATAATTCTCTTAGTCTTCGATACATACCCAGTAAATACGATGCAAAGCAGCAAAAAATATTCTAAAATTGACTTCATTTATCAGTTTAAATAGATGTCATAAAGATTAAACAACATTTTAACACCGGATTTGTATTTAGCATGAAAAACACTTCTTGTAATGAGTTTTTAGAGAAAATCTATTTTCATGAGAAAAATCCTAAAAACTGAAGGGGTATTTTTTACCTCAAAAAAATTTTTCTTTTCAAATTCAAAGATAAGGTATTGATATACTTCTATACTTGGAATAATCTTGGAAAATACATCATAATTCTCTTAAGTCTCCGATAAATACCCAGTAAATACGATACAAAGCAGCAAAATATATTCTAGAATTGACTTCATTTAACAGCTTAAATAAATGTCATAAAGACCATTAAACGACATTTTAAAACCAGATTTATATTAAACATGAAAAGCACTTCTTATTATGAGTTTTTAAAGGAAATCTATTTTCATGAGAAAAATGCCAAAATTTGAAGGTAATAGTCCAGGGTATTTTTTACCTCAAAAAATCTTTTTTTTTTCAAATTAAAAGATTAGGTATTCATATACTTCTATACTTGAAATAATCTTCGAAAATATATCATAATTCTCTTAGTCTCCGATACATACCCAGTAAATACGATGCAAAGCAGGAAAATATATTCAAGAATTGACTTCATTTAACAGCTTATATAAATGTCATAAAGACGATTAAACGATATTTCAACACCGGATTTGTATTTAGCATGAAAAACACTTCTCGTAATGAGTTTTTAAAAGAAATCTATTTTTATGAGAAAAATGCCAAAAACTGAAGGTAATACTCCAGGGTATTTTTTACCTCAAAAAAATTTTTCTTTTCAAATTGAAAGATAAGGTATTCATATACTTCTACACTTGAAATAATCTTGGAAAATATATCATAATTCTCTTAGTCTCCGATACATACCCAATAAATACGATGCAAAGGAACAGAAAGTAGTTTGAAATGAAATTCTTTTAACAGCTTAATTGAATATCATAAAGATGAATAAACGATAATTTAACACCAGATTTGTATCCAGTATGAAGGACTAAACGCTATCTTAACACCGTATTCCTATTTAGAATGAAAAATACTTCTTATGATGAGTTTTTAAAGGATATCTATTTTTCCGAGAAAAATGACAAAAATTGAAGATTAATATTGCAGGGTATTTTTTTTTTTTTTTTAGCTCAGAAAACTTTGTTTCAAAAGTGAAAGTTAAGACAAACAATTGTATACTTGAATTAAACATGGAAAATATATCATAATGCTCTCAGTTACAGATACATACACTATAATTACGATGCAAAGCAGCAAAAAACATTTTAGAATTGACTTCACTTAACAGCTTAAAAAAATGCAATAAAGATGATTAAACATTTTAACACCAGATTTGTATTTAGCATGAGAAACACTTCTTATAATGAGTTTTTTAAAGGAAATCTATTTTTCTGAGAAAAATGCCAAAAATTGTAGGTAACACTTTTGAGTATTTTTTGTCTACAAAAGGTTTTTCTTTCATAATTGAAAGATAAAACATTCAAACACTTATATACTTGAAATAATCATGAAAAATATATCATAATGTTCTCAGTTACCGATACATACTCAGCAAATAAGATGCAAATGAAGAAATATTCTAAAATTGACTATTCAACACCTTAATTAGGTGTCATTTAAGAGGACTAATCGTTATTTTAACACCAGATTTGTATTCAGCATGAACAATACTTCCTATGAGCTTTTAAGTGGAAATTTTATTTTCTGAGAAAAAATACCAAAAATTTAAGGTAATAGTTACAGTGGCGTTTCTAGGATGTGGCAGGTAGGGCAAGTGCCCTGGGAGCCACTTGAACAGGGGCGTCACTCAATAGGTTCGTCGTTTGACATATGCTACACGATTGACATCTTTAACGGTTTGGTTTTGTGAGATAAAAAAGAAACTCGCCTACTTTTCAACTATAGTAATATTTTGCTACTATCAGTTGCATTACCGTTTCTACGTTACAATTTTGACCAAATACGTCTTTAAGAGTTCATATCTATTTAAGTTTGACCTAACTCTTCAACAGTTTGCAATTACCTGTATATATATCTTATATACATCCACTGTATGGTACATTTCTAATCAAGCCAGGGGCGCAATGCATAGGCGCTATTTCCCTTCGATACGACCCTGCAGCCACACAGTAATCATGTGACGCTGTGTTTTGCCCAGTGAGTAAGTGATCTCCCAAATGGCGGAGGAACGTATCGGCCAACTGCGGGAAGCAGAAACCGAAGTAATATCAGCCAAAGAAAGGGAAAATGCACCAGCATCGCGACGGAAAGTTGGGCTACTTTTGCGGTTACACTAAGAGATATGGTCGGATTTCTTTGCCTAGGAGATAAAGTCGGATCTTTTCTTAACCTGTAGTACCTGAGGGAGGGAGATGCCACCACTTTATTCCGATACGTCATAGATTAGAAGTATCATTACTAAACAATCTAAGATTACGGGAACATACCGACATGTCGCCTATCAATACACCTCAAGTTATCAACATCCATGTTCTCTCCGGGTCAGATCTTCCTAGGCCGTTTCCAAAGTGATTTGCACGAGCATTCAACTACATAATTTCATCAATTTGGGACTTAAGTGTTATAAATTATCATAATGCTCCGGATTATCATGGTTCTCCTAGTATGTGGGGCATAGAGAAGCCTCTAATTAGATGTGAGTAGCAGACCTTATCCGAGATGTAAAGTACTCTATTTGCTGCATCTTAACCCATGTCTTTCCCAAATCTTAATAATACGGTGGTAATACCAATGACAATTTCGTTCTATGAATACTAGCTTTAGATCATACTAGCCACGCTTACAGTTTAGAAGTAACTTTATTTCCTACCTCTTATAAATCAAAGCTGTTCATTCTCTCCTGCTTCAAATTTTGAGTGTAGTTGAGAGCCCAATACTGTGCGACTGTATCCAGGTCAAGTTTTAAGATTAGCTTGAACCCTTTACCACCTACAAACCAGCTTACCCACATATTACATTCTAAACTTATCTCTCAAAGTCTTGAGAACAGAGAGAAAATTAAGCGATATGGTTTTAACTTCTGCCAGCTCATAAATTTATTAGGTATCTCCCACTTATCAACTTTTAACATTCTTCACAACTCCTAGCGCCATTTGGCACCATTCCCATTACGGTAGAGTTGAGGAAGCAGTCAGCACTGATAGCTTAATGTTACGTACGCTCCATGCAGTGTTTTGCACCCCAACACTTGGCAGATCCTAGACTCATCAAAGGCCCTACGAGGATGGGGCATTTCCTTCACTTGGAACAGTTCACACACTGTTTCATGCACCTTACGTAACTGTTTACATAAGGTCTCTTGTTAAGCCGATGAGTAAGATTCGACAACAAGAGGCGCAAACTGGTTCAGAGACCAACTGGATACACAAGGTTATCCTTTATGTAATAACCACCAGTTTCATATCTCAAAAACTACATGTGCCTAAGCTGTAATAAGCTGCCCTAATCTCACAAGGATCAAATTTCCAGGACTAGAAGAGAAGGAAAAAAAAAGGTTATGGTCAAAACCTCATAATCATGTAAAATTATACCCCAGTCAGTATTGGTAATTAAAATATTATATTAGCTTAAAGCTACTGTAAGTCTCAAATACTGAATAAACCATTTTCTGTCAATATCAATACAACCAGTTATTTGATAATCTTACATTATATCAGTAACAAGATTACGTAACATTTCTCACCATTAAGAATGACTTTCACGGAGCATAACATTTTACAATTACAACACAAGATCTTTTGCAAGTACTTACAGAACGTCCAACCATCAGTTATGGGGTGTTTGTGTACACGAAGGACCCTAAATTAGGGTTGCCAACAGCACATGACTTTTTGATTTAGAGCAAACGAAGAATAAAGTCCGAATCATTTCAATATACTTTTATGTACTATTGGTCTTACAAACCTGATGTTTCTGTCATACATAGTAAGTTTATCGTAATGGAGTTACAAAACCAGTACACATCGTTAAGTTTGGGCCTTTCAGACAAATAAATGGGGGGGACATAGGTCTTACTAAACCTGACTAGGTTACGACCGGGGAAAACCTGTGTAAACCGGTCGAGGGAGGAAGCTGTGAAGCAGACGTTATTAAATTACGAGTATTGAACTGGGTCATTATTTGTTGGATGGGTATAGACCATATATTTATATTCTATATGTATATGGGTTCTCTGTACACTGAGTTTGATTGAAGTTCTAATCAATGACTAGATTATTATGATGTCAGGTGGGTGGGTAAAGGAATTTCTCTCTACTCACCAATGTTTAGGTATACTATCGTAATTTTTCGTATGTCCATACCATGTTCCATGCCCTCTTTCCAAACATTAAATTTTATTCATTAACTACGTTAAGGTTACCTTATGGTTTGTAATCCTCTCATGAACTGGTGAGTTTCAAACACACATGGAATCAAAGTTCTAGTTTTCACATCATCAATTTCCACCCTTAGACATAAGTAATTACTTGGGGCCTTTAAAAAAAAAGTATATCTTAAGTAATGAAATGACAGACCAATAATACTCCCAACACGGTGGTGTAAAAGATGGTTCCGGAGGCCATCACTTCAACACGAGCAGGTACTATTTTCAGAGTGGCTACTGTCGGCAACCAACCACCAACATGCCAAGAGTTGTTTGTGGACAGAGAATAGATGTGAAGTGCTGGGTAACTTAGTGTGTGTGTGTGTGTGTCATTAATAAGCATGATACACAAGGGAAACTGTAGAGTTGCTATGTCATCTACCAAAAGGTTCTTGTTACCCTCTACGATACTCCAACATCTACCAGTGGAGTTGCTATGCCATCTACCAAAAGCTTCTTGTAACCCTCTACGATACTCCATCATCTACCAGTAGAGTTGCTATGCCATCTACCAATGCTTCGTGTTACACAAGGGAAACTGTAGAGTTGCTATGCCATCTACCAAAAGGTTCTTGTTACCCTCTACGATACTCCAACATCTACCAGTAGAGTTGCTATGCCATCTACCAAAAGCTTCTTGTAACCCTCTACGATACTCCATCACCTACGAGTAGAGTTGCTATGCCATCTACCAATGCTTCGTGATACCCTCTACGATACTCCAACATCTACGAGTAGAGTTGCTATGCCATCTACCAATGCTTCGTGATACCCTCTAGGATACTTCATCATCTACCAGTAGAGTTGCTATGCCATCTACCAAAAACTTCTCGTCATCATCTGTTGCGTAAGTAATTTCACAAAGTTCCAAGTCCCCCCTTTTTTTTCAGGTGTGGACAGCTATATATTACCAACTACTCCATTTCTTCCCGCTGCTTCCGATAAAATAATGGACATTAAAAATGATATGAAAGGAAAATGGCCAAGTCTTATTTCCCTTGTATCAACTTTACTAGAATCGACTGCACGCGACACAACCTCTCGTAACAGACTTCCAAGTTTCTCCTACACTTAGTTCCACAAGACAGATATCGACTAAGGTCATCATTACAAGCATTAAAATTTCTCTGAAGGCCAATTTCCGTTGCGTTGTGTGTGTTTATTTATTTGTGTGTTTATATGTACGAGATTCCCCCTCCTCCTAAAACCCTTACACTTTCACTCACGCAAGGTTTCATAAAAAGTTTTCCAATATTATTCATTTATTCTCTTATCAATTTTTCTTTTTTTTTCTGAAAAAAACCCTCTTGCTTTTCAATTTACAACTCCGTCGTTCACGTGTTTCCCAGTTCTGAAGAATTGATTTACATCAACACGACCGACCGACCCCACCCCACACACACACAGGCATCTAACACGAAAGATGACCACGTAGTAGCCATTTTAAACCCTTCCTCCAGCGTATCAGACCCGCTCCACTGGAGTGCAAAATGTCACACTGTTTTTATCACTCTCCTCAGCACATTCCACTGCCCCATCAGCAGTTCTGGGTTTCGTAAGTGGGGGCACTAATAAGTTTTAGTTTCTTACGGTGGGGACACTAATGTGGTTTAGTTTCCTAAAGTAGGGACACTAATATGCTATAGTTTCCTACAGTGGGGACACTAATATGCTTTAGTTTCCTACAGTGGGGCACTAATGTGGTTTAGTTTCCTAAAGTGGGGCCACTAATATGGTTTAGTTTCCTAGTGGGGACACTAATATGCTTTAGTTTCCTACAGTGGGGACACTAATGTGGTTTAGTTTCCTAAAGTGGGGACACTAATGTAGTTTAGTTTCCTAAAGTAGGGACGCTAATGTGGTTTAGTGTCCTAAAGTAGGGACGCTAATGTGGTTTAGTTTCCTACAGTGGGGACACTAATGTGGTTTAGTTTCCTGAAGTGGGAACACTAATAAGGTTTAGTTTCCTATAGTGGGGACACTAATATGGTTTAGGTATCTACAGTGGGGACACTAATGCGGTTTAATATAATCCTGGTTGCATAAATTGTCATGTGTATCTCGAACATCTCACTGTCTTACTACCTGCAGGTAATTCTGACAGAACCAAAATATACATCAATTCTCGCGTGGCCCACTACACGCGATGTTCAAATTCACTTTCCATGTTTCTCGTAATTTGCCTCCATCAGTTTGATAAAGTCAAAGTCTGATCTGTTCACACCACTTCCCAATCTTAATTTACTTTAGCCACTGTTACTTAATCTTGCCATATGTCTGACAATATTAATTACGATTTAAATACTACTACCTACACCTATGTGAGTGTGTGCATGTGTGCATTAAAGCAACTAATGCCAGCACCTTGCAACAAAAGGACAAGAAAACATTACATATAAATGGGTGTAAAATATGCCTTGTTTACAGGAAAGTATGATTCCGCATGTTGGCTGGGGAAATGGCAGAGCCAGTCACTTGCCCGGTGCGAGGCTAGGAGCAGTGTCCATGTCCCAATAATGTCAGAAGGTTGTCGTTAACCACAGTTAGAGCGCTCCCCCTCCACAGCTCGGCCCACTATGTCTTACATCAACCCATAAAAAGAATTTCACAAGAATTGAACGCCTACCGAAAAGCAAATATAAATAGAGGGAAAGTGCTGTCTGGCATCTGACCAGCCCCTCCCCATGATCGGCGCTCGCTGATTGGCCGCTTAGAGAGCGCGTTGGCCGTCGATTGGTGGAAACTAAGGTGTGTCGACCAAGCCCTTAGCAACAGGCTGAAGGCTATACATGGTGGCAGTTACGTATGTATACCTTGGACGACAGTCGACGTGCGAGAAAGTATGTATAATGTGAAGATTATGACACGGGTCCGTGTCATGGAATTCCCAGCAAACTGCGAAGGCTCTGCAGAAGTACTGTTTGGAGTTGCCAAGTCCCTCGATACACCAGGAATTTCTGAACTACATCTATCTAGCTCTTCTGATAGATTACATAAAAATAAAAAAAAAAACCTACGTAAATTCAACATGAAAGTGATGAAGACAACTATGGTGTTTATGAGCGTTGGTGTTACCAAGGCGACCGATAGGCAAGCGGCCGGATGACCTTCGGCGACGTGGGTACAGTCAGCCAGCTACTGGCCCAGCCAGCGTACCCAAGCATAGCCAACACTGTCGTACGGTGGCCAAATCGTTAAGTTGCACCAACCACGGTCGGGTACATTCTTGTGCTTAGCAACTCGTGACTCGAACGCGCTTATACTATTAACTCTTATTAATACATATGACAATGTTAATGTACTAGACATGTTTGTAAACTCTAATGTGCAGTATAGATAAATACTAAGCATGCATACTTACAAAATATATATACACACTATATATATAAACATATATATATATATATATATATATATATATATATATATATATATATATATATATATATATATATAGACTGCAGTTTCCAGAGTTTACGAGGTAACACCAGGAACGTTAGAGAGGCCGCATCCGCTCACATCCCTTCTGCTGTCATGTGTAATGCACCGAAACCACAGCTCCACATCCAGGCCCCACAAATCTTTCCATTGTTTACCAAAGACGCTTCACATACCCTGGTTCAGTCCATTCACAGCCCGTCGATCCATGTATACCACATCATTCCAATTCACTATCCCGTGCACGTCTTTCACCCTCCTGCATATTCAAGCCCGGATCACTCAAAATCTTTTTCACCCCATCCTTTCATCTTCAATTTGGTCTCCCCGTTCTCCTAGTTCACCTCCACACATACATCTGTCAACTTTCCCTTAATCATGTTAGAAATTATGACCACTGTATTGACTGGAGTAATGCCAATTCAGTTAATAAAGAACTCATTTACAAGAAAAACCTCATTATTATTAAATCCACAGATAACTGTAGCATTAATATTATTGGTGTATACAAATTAGACAGCATTGTCGTAGACAAAACTTGTAAACAGTTACTTTTCTTGTCCATTAAAATTATGACAGGCATGATGTCAGACCCTAACACACCAACTCGACCACGCTTGTATCAAAGGCGTTTTAGCTACGTCGCTTCCTTGTATACCAAATGTCTGTCTGTTCAACGTCTTATATCTAATTCTTGCATTTCCCCGGACGATGTTATCATTACACGAAAGTGCACTTGGGAGCTTGTGTTTCATTTTCCCTTTTTTCCCCCCCTGCATATTCGAGATCACGCGCACCACGGTGATGTCCTGCAATATATATATATATATATATATATATATATATATATATATATATATATATATATATATATATATATATTTTTTTTTTTTTCTTTTCTTTCTTTCAAACTATTCGCCATTTCCCGCATTAGCGAGGTAGCGTTAAGAACAGAGGACTGGGCCTTTGAGGGAATACCCTCACCCGGCCCAATTCTCTGTTCCTTCTTTTGGAAAATTAAAAAAAAAAAAATTAATATATATATATATATATATATATATATATATATATATATATATATATATATATATATATACAGGACTGGAGAAGCCCGACATAATTTCTGGAGTGCTGGAGAATAAGCGGTTCTGATGTTTGCAATGAATTGTGCGCGCGCGAAAGATTTAGAAATAGAAGAATTTGCAAGTGTAATTTGTGAATCTCGAAAAAGCTTAGGCTTAATAAGGGATGCTTCAAAAAAAATATTCGAAGCAAGGGGGGTGGGGAGGTATTCAGAAAACGAGGAGTGTGCGTGCGTGTAGGACGAGAGAAAGGAGAGTGGTTTCACGAGAAGGATGGTCTGCTGCAAGGATGGAATAACCCCTGGCTGTTTAATCTCCATATGGATGGGGTAGTTCAAGAGGTGAATGCAAGGGTCTTAGTGAGAGGGAGGAGGTATACACTGTGTGTGCGCGCGCGCGCGCGTGTGTGTGTGTGTGTGTGTGTGTGTGTGTGTGAAAAGTCTACCTCATGCTGATCCTTGTATATTTCTTTTTTCCTGTTCATCGGTCGGGTACAGATCTCTGCACATGGATGGCCACAGAGGCAGCGCCTGCAACCACTTCCAACAAGAGACGAGGGTTTGTCTATGTGGTAAGGAATATGAGGAATGATGCACGGTGCACGGTGTAGTAATACGAGGCACCTGTAGAGGCATTAGATTAGATCTGTCCGTGTGAGGTGAGGGTGGTAGGCAGTAGGGTGAGTGAGTGGCCTAGCGTGAAGATGAGGGTGGTAGGCAGTAGGGTAAGTGAGTGGCCTGGCGTGTGAGGTGAGGGTGGTAGGCAGTAGGTTAAGTGAGTGGCCTGCCGTGGAGGTGAGGGTGGTAGGCAGTAGGGTAAGTGAGTGGCCTGGCGTGAGGTGAGGGTGGTAGGCAGTAGGGTGAGGGAGTGGCCTGGCGTGAAGTGCGAGAGACGTGTCGGAGAATGTGTGACCCTTGGGATGAAGGGCGAGTAGCTCCGGAGAAAAAGATGTTCGACCGCAAGTGTGTCAGAGGCAAGATGCTAAGGTTAAAGATAATGCCGTCAGCAGAGAACCTGAATATACAGTTAAGTTCCAGTGCGAGTCGGTGTGTGGATGTGGAGCGGTGGAATGCAAGCGATAGATGAAGAGTGGGGGGTGTGAATCTGTTCATAGGGCGGGTCCAGGGGACTTGTGATGGAAGTATGGACAAGTTATGAGTTGCCGGATGACGGGAAAAGGGTTGTATGTTACAACATATAAAAGAGACAGTAATACTGGTTGTGACATTACAAGAAGCGTGACAGCGGTTGGTTGTGTATGGTAAGAATGTTGGTGATCGTGGTAATAGCTAGGTTTATGATAAAGTCTGAGTACAGACCAGATTTCTACACTTCTGAGGTAGCGATTAAAGGTCAAGAAAAAAAATGTATGTAGCATTTAGAGTTTTACATAAGGCAAAGAATTGAAGAAAAAAGTTTGTGAACTACCATCTATATTCTAAAGTTCTAATTTTATTAGGTTCATGGAAGATTTTAATGTGAGGTTAGATATCTCATTACTGAAGTAATACAAGTGTGAGAGAACGAACAAGTACGATGAGATGTAGTTCGTCAAAATTGTTAGGCCACTTTGGTAATTATTTGGGGTTGGGTAAAGTTGCATTCCATGTGGCTGGTTATTTGTTTTGAGCTTATCGATAGTCAAAGTCATTCAGGCGAATTTATAATCACCAGTCAAAAAATATCATGAACACTTTCTTGAGGTGTTCATGATAAAAGGAAGACCATACACAGTTAAGTATATGAACCAATCAATTAATTACGTGCGAATGAGGGCCAAGTGCTGTGATTACTGTGCAATGCTATGACAACTGAATTAAGCAGATGATGCCGCATTGTCAGCTAAAACAGAAGAGTGGGTCAGAATGCTTGACCTCTAAATTACGTTATCAAAAATAGAATGTTCAATGCACTTCGTGTACGATGGTGAGCTAAACTTTATGATTTCTGGACATTCCTTTTAACCACCTATGCCCAGCCACACCTCAACCCGATTCACAGATCACGATGGTTTCTCAAAATCTTAAGCATGGTGGCGTGGCCTATCATCTACGGATCACGTTAATAGCCTACCTATCATAATATCCAACAGTTGGGTCACAAGCAGTTAAATAGTTCCTCCCCCTCGACAACGAAACATTGCATTCTATAATTACGCCAACACAACACTTATATAAACTCATACACACAAGACAAAGACGAAGGCGGGTAAAATAAATACATAACATCAGCCTTGAGCAGATCCCGTAACGGTGTAGCTTACGCACGCTCGTACGTACGCACACAACAAAGACGTCATATGACCCTGGGCATAAGCCCCTTGTCTTACCGGTCCTTGTATAAAAGGTTTATTATATAAAGGTAAACTAAACGTCTTCATCTGCGTTCTAATTCTTCTCAGTTCTCAAGTGTAGGAAATTCTAGCCTAACCTCCCTAAGCGACAGACATATCTAGATATCTTATTCTATTCCTTCATTCAAATGGAATTCTGACAGTCGACATCTGCAACTCGTCCGGGCAGTTTCAGACACGAACGAATTTCAAGGTATACTGGACCATATGGTGATGGGTATATTATGACGTACTGAAACTAGAAGAGAACCGATAAAAACCCCACAACTTAGCAATCTACAGCTTTGGTTTCATGTTAGCCCGGAAACAGACGAAGAAAGGCATATCCGTTCTCACACACACATATATATATATATATATATATATATATATATATATATATATATATATATATATATATATATATTATTATTATTATCATTACTATTATTTTGCTTTGTCGCTGTCTCCCGCGTTTGCGAGGTAGCGCAAGGAAACAGACGAAAGAAATGGCCCAACCCACCCCCATACACATGTATATACATACACGTCCACAAACGCAAATATACATACCCATACATCACAACGTACATATATATATATATATATATATATATATATATATATATATATATATATATATATATATATATATACACACACACAGACACCTACATATATACACATGCACACATGTCTGCCTTTATTCATTCCCATCGCCACCTCGCCACACATGGAATAACATCCCCCTCCCCCCTCATGTGTGCGAGGTAGCGCTAGGAAAAGACAACAAAGGCCCCATTCGTTCACACTCAGTCTCTAGCTGTCATGCAATAATGCCCGAAACCACAGCTCCCTTTCCGCATCCAGGCCCCAAAGAACTTTCCATGGTTTACCGCAGGCGCTTCACATGTCCTGATTCAATCCATTGACAGCACGTTGACCCCGGTATATATAAATATATATACATACATATATATTCATACACATACATAAACAAGAACATAAACATACGATCGCCGCCCCCCTGCGTCACTAGGCGGCGTTATGAACAGAGAACTGAGCCTTAGAGGGAAAATTCTCATATATATATATATATATATATATATATATATATATATATATATATATATATATATGCTCTCGATGATGAGCGGCCCGTGAATGTGTCTCGGTCTAGAACGCTGACCAATACACCACGGGGTACGCAGTCAGTACGAACGAACTGCCCGATTACCAAACTGCCCTCCTCACGACTATGGATCCAGGCGCACGATAATGACAACGCAATGTCGGCAGCGACCTCCTCTGTGCTGGCCAGTGGCTCATCCAACACAGGTCGGTCAATACTGTTGTCACTCCCAGGTGCTCGTCCAACACCGATCTGTTAAAACACTGTTGTCACTTCTGTCCTACAGGAACAAACCCACTCTATATAGAAGTTAACTGATGTATCAACGGAGTTATAGTGGTTTTAATGTAAGTTTTATTAGGTTTAGAGTAAAAAGTCTCGTTAATATTTACTGTAGAATGATTTACTGTAGAATCTAAATATCGACTAAGATGTTGCCTGTTAAATTTATATTGCTTGTCACATTTTAATATAATTTACACAAGGCAGGAATGCTTGTTTACTAGATCTCTTAATTCTTTCACGATTATTCATTCCATGTTGGGCGAATATATGAAATGAACATTAAACAATCGACGCTTTGGACCCCCGTGGTGTAGCGGTTACCGTTCTTAAACCGTGACACATTCACGGGCCGCTAAGGGTCGAGCGCCTACGTTCAAAAATCGGTTGCAGCAGTCGGTACACAGTCAACCCAGCTGTTCATCCACCTCTAGGCATCAGTCGATAGAATGGGTAACTGAGAGAGCATGAACAGCTGGGTTGACCCGCTGCAGCGACCAGGATTCCAACCAACTTACGTGCTCGACCCCTGAGCGGCCCATGAATGCCCAAACTTGACAAATATCAATATTACACTCGGAAAAAAAAGAATTAACGTCTGCTCTGTGACATCACAGCTGAGTATACAAAGACATCGGTTCATAAACCTGAGAATGAATAACTGCTTGAAAATGACAACCACAATCACCCATCTTCGAATAATGCACATACCGTAAGGCAGTTGTTATAATAGATTAGGCGAAGTTTCTCATGTTTAATTTTGTGTATACGTTAACCCCACATTTTGCAAGCTTCACATCCCTCACCACTACCAGTAATCGCAGAATACAATAAAATCCACCAAATCATGCTCTGCAGTACTTATTCTTCTAAACACGACACTTTCGCCTTGACACAAGAGAATCATTCAATATTCAGAGCCAGTAGCTTTGCGAAAATGAACTGGTAATGATAGGCATAACAACAACGACAAACACTCTACCAGTAACTTATAATCTACGGTCATTCTAGAAAGATGGATCTTAATAATGACATAACAAGGCCTAGGATAGATCTTAATAATGACATAACAAGGCCTAGGATAGATCTTAATAATGACATAACAAGGCCTAGGATAGATCTTAATAATGACATAACAAGGCCTAGGATAGATCTTAATAATGACATAACAAGGCCTAGGATAGATCTTAATAATGACATAACAAGGCCTAGGATAGATCTTAATAATGACATAACAAGGCCTAGGATAGATCTTAATAATGACATAACAAGGCCTAGGATAGATCTTAATAATGACAGATAACAAGGGGCCCCTACCCAGCATCGCTCCTTGAAGCACCCTCCATACCTTCCCACATCAGACAACTCCTTCACAGGTGCTCTCCTTCAACTTTATTCATGATGATCATATGAGGGTGAAAATATAAGATATGTATTATATGAAGGAGGAACAGTAAACAAACAGAGCAATGTCATATTTCCTGCCACGATGTTGGATGTGGATATTTATCCTCAGTTTCGATGAAAGGTTATAACACTTGCAGCATTTCATAATCAGATTTCCCTCATAATCAGCGCAGCAGTATAATGACTAACTTAAGGCCTGAATGGAAAGGTAAGAGGAAAGCTTTACTCGTTGTGATTATACGTTTGCTGGTTAGGAAGTGCCAAGCGCCTCTCTTCAATCTCCTTTGCAAAATCGAGACAGTTTTTAATCTTTGGATTTCATACCAGAATTGATGAATAGCAAGGAATCTAATAACTCAAGTCCAATTCTATTCCTCTATTTTGTCTTTGCATCTGCAAAGTTGTGGCAAAGTTAGGATGAGCTTTGCTGGAAAGGTAAGGTTCCTAAGAACATATTGGTCTGAGAAAATCCTTGGTTTGGAAAGATACAACCACAGCTTTTCTTAAGAAGCATTTTCCGTTCATCAGCATTGAAATATTCTGGTAAATCCTCCCACACTTTCTGAATATCATTGAGATTCTACTAGATGTCAACATTTTATCACCAAATTGTCCCACTTTGGTAGAGTTTTCCTCGCATCAAAATCCAATGCAATCTTGGGAGACATTAATTTCATTTCCTTAAACAAAGGATCAAAGAGAGGCAACGCCCCCCCCCTTTTTTAAGCTCAACAAATATTGTTTGATAAAAGGAGATAAAACATCTCGTCCTAAAATGCTTATTATTTTCATCATCAAGAGAAGACAAAGTTGCCTCGCACTCGCTTCCCAAAATAAACTTGCTCAAGAGGATGGTGACGTATCATCAGGTTCAATCTTTGATAAATCATCTACAACCTCTGGCTGGATGAAATTCCTACATATTATCCTTGTCATTCCGATACTTCTATCTTGCAGGACTGCTATCAAGCTGCTCTTACTCTGAAATTAATGCATTCATGTGATTGTAAGAGACAGAGTTTCTTTGTATTTTCATCGAATATGTGAAGGAGCGACTTTGTAACCTTATAAAGACACGAAATTTCTTTATTTGCTACTTTTCTTACAGAAAAATATATCAATTATCAATGCATGTCCAAAAATCCTTGGTTTGGAAAGATACAACCACAGCTTTTCTTAAGAAGCATTTTCCGTTCATCAGCATTGAAATATTCTGGTAAATCCTCCCACTCTTTCTGAATATCATTGAGATTCTACTAGATGTCAATATTTTATCACCAAATTGTCCCACTTTGGTAGAGTTTTCCTCGCATCAAAATCCAATGCAATCTTGGGAGACATTAATTTCATTTCCTTAAACAAAGGATCAAAGAGAGGCAACCCCCCCCCCCTTTTTTAAGCTCAACAAATATTGTTTGATAAAAGGAGATAAAACATCTCGTCCTAAAATGCTTATTATTTTCATCATCAAGAGAAGACAAAGTTGCCTCGCACTCGCTTCCCAAAATAAACTTGCTCAAGAGGATGGTGACGTATCATCAGGTTCAATCTTTGATAAATCATCTACAACCTCTGGCTGGATGAAATTCCTACATATTATCCTTGTCATTCCGATACTTCTATCTTGCAGGACTGCTATCAAGCTGCTCTTACTCTGAAATAATGCATTCATGTGATTGTAAGAGACAGAGTTTCTTTGTATTTTCATCGAATATGTGAAGGAGCGACTTTGTAACCTTATAAAGTACACGAAATTTCTTTATTTGCTACTTTTCTTACAGAAAAATATATCAATTATCAATGCATGTCCAAAATCCTTGGGTTTTTAAACAATTTGCCCGGGCGTTCCTATGACTGAAAAATTAAAGTCCCTAGGTTTAGGGATGTGTCCCTGTGGTTGGCAACACTGTCTGTTGATTGGCCTCAGCGTTGTTGCCGGCTTCAGAGAAGTTGTTGTACCTCCCATTGACCTTCACCATCATGGTCGGCTGTCTCGGCCTTAGGCCTATCTAGAGAGTCACAGAGGCCGTCTGCAGCGATCCCACGATATGTATGGCCCTACTCGACATGACCCTACGCGATATCATAGACGATATACATGTATATTGCTGTGATATATATATATATATATATATATATATATATATATATATATATATATATATATATATATATTATTTTCTGAATGTGTATGGTACGAATTCTGGTTGTGAACGATTATAGCAATTGATAGTCATCATATCTAAGAAAGTACATGAACAGATGCGAAATCCTTTTAGTAATATATATATATATATATATATATATATATATATATATATATATATATATATATATATATATGGTCATGATGCATGCTTTATCTGCGCGTTGGTCTTCCACATTAGCTCCGGACCTCCCTATATTATCCCTGGGGATAGGGGATTAAGAATACTTCCCACGTATTCCCTGCGTGTCGTAGAAGGCGACTAAAAGGGGAGGGAGCGGGTGGCTGGAAATCCTCCCCTCTCTTTTTTTTTTTTTAATTTTCCAAAAGAAGGAACAGAGGGGGGCCAGGTGAGGATATTCCCTCAAAGGTTCAGTCCTCTGTTCTTAACGCTACCTCGCTAACGCGGGAAATGGCGAATAGTTTAAAAGAAAAGAAATATATATATATATATATATATATATATATATATATATATATATATATATATATATATATATATATTTATATATATATATATGTATATATATATATATATATGTATATATATATATATATATATATATATATATATATATATATATATATTTATATATATATATATGTATATATATATATATATATGTATATATATATATATATATGTATATATATATATATATATATATATATATATATATATATATATATATATATATATATTTATATATATATATATGTATATATATATATATATATGTATATATATATATATATATATATATATATATATATATATATAAATCTGAAATCAGTCTGGCGAGATTCTAGTTTACACTGTAAACTTTTCAGGCTATAAACAAAAAAAAATCCACTTGAAATACCGTAGAGACTGACCCACAATTATATCAGATATACAGCCGATACTGCTTGATATTATTTACAGCTTACAATGACAATTTATTCAATAGTAAGTTATCAACTGCCATAATATCATCATATTCTCAGTAAAGATGATCTATCTGTCCAACGCTAACTCAGCGACGAAAGTTCCCTGCAATGGATCATTCAACAATATTAAGTATTCATAAGTTTATTCTCGACCAAAGAGATCCAGTGACCACACAGTGAGGCATCATTGGTATTTGTCTTAATCTTTCATATCTGGACAGTTTTCATAATGGCGACATTACTGGGTCCATAAGACTCAAGATGGACTGAGTTATCAGTCTAGGTTTGGATAATACAAAAACGCTGTGAACAATGTAGCATGAAGTGAGTGGTACAAAGTTCATCTGTTGAGGGTGGTCATAAAACGGGGGAGGGAATTTCTCTCCATTTATGGCTATTCCGCTGCCAGACGCATGAAACACATTCGCTGCCAGACGTGTGAAAGTTGACTGCGAAAATAATGGGGTGACGGTAAGATACATAAACAACGTGAGAAGTGTGTCCTACGGTGTCTGAAGTAAATGAGTGTGAGAGAGGGGCAGCGTGAATATCATCGTGTGTATTTTGTTCGGAAAGTTACTAACTACGTCGTGACACGGCAGTGGTTCCGTACACCTGCAGAAACGGGAGTCTTATCGTTAAACCAAACACAGACGGTCACACAACGTCTGGCGGGGACAGTAGCTGCCTCAATGACGGGACGCCCTAGGAATAGATTTCAGGAGGTTTGGGGGTTGGGAGGTATATGCTGTTGAGGACGTACCAGCTCATCATCTGGCAGTATTTCAAAATGTACCCATACCGCACACAGCATCTTGTCTTCAGCCATTTCGTGAACCAGATCACCCAAAGCGAGTGACGTTCGCCGATGTCTCGTGCGAGTGAATGGAGTTGGACGTGATTTGATTTTAAAAGAGATGGCTGTTCACAAGACGACATTCCACGTCACTGGCAGGGTGGATACCCATGATGCTAACGTACGAGGCACTGAACACACACACACACACACACACACACACCTATGTTTGCCTACAAACATGTACTGACTCTTCTACTTCGCTGAACAGGCGATGCCTTGGAGGGAAAGGGGGAATGGCGTACCCTGACGTGTTTGCTACAGTCCATCATGCCACAGCAGCAATAGGAAAACCCAAACATGGTCGTTTTCCAGCAAGATGCAGCTACAACCAGACTGATCGCTGGAGATCTTAGCTTTCCCGATTATCCCTTTGGTCGAGGTGGGTCACAATGCTTGACCTCCAAATTCACTGAAGTTTCCAATCGCCTGATTTCTTTTAGCTGGAATTTGTAGGGAACACAAGTACTCTATACTTCAAATTTTTTATTATACTAATTTCCACCACTATAACTGGTACATCATTCTAAATGTTAACAATCCTGTTGAAGCAAAATACATCGCCTCATTCGAGGTCACACGATTACCGACGACTTTGTTTCATTACTAACAGTGAAAAATTGCGACTCTGTCCTTAAGAAGCTTCTTAGGTTATCGAAGTCTTTGATCATTTTGAACAACAGGATTAGATCACCTCTCCAACCATCTTCTTTTTTTTTCTGAGATGAATAAGTTCAAATCGTTTTAGTCGGGTATCATTAGGGTTTATTTCTCAGTCCGGGAATCGTCTTGGTAGCTTGCTTCTGTACTCCCACCACACTGTCTTTCCTCCAAGTAGGTTGAACCAAAATGGAACACAGTGTTCAAGATGGAGACCCACCATTATGACTGATATGTTTGAGATAAAAGAAATTACAGTATCTCATTGGGACGAGGAGACATGTCTTCACCACCCCAGTCCAAGAATGTCTGTATAATTATTTAAGGGACGCACTGGTGACTTTAAAAAAGTGAAGGATTTCCTTTGACACACTTAAAACCAGAATATTCTAAACTGAATAAGTCGTCACCGGTATGGTTATGAGGCAAGGGGGAAATATGGGATTACAGAATCAATAAATAATGTTGAATACCAAAAATAATAATGATTTCTTGCCTATATTAACGGTTGGGATATCTTGTGGGTTCTATTTTTCATTGTATATCATCGTTATAATAAAGTATTACACATACCATGTTCTTTTCGTTTCCTTTGGAATGTAATAAGTGAGTTCAGATACCAAAAGAAACATAGGAATCTGACCCTGTCTGGCACGGACCTTATTAGCATTGAGTCCTAAATCGATGTAGACAATTAAATTCACTCGGCATATCTTCAAAATTCGGACGGAGTTGGATTCAGACGTTATGACGCATGGCAATTATCCACAGGAATGAATGAATGATGGTGGAATATAAACATTCCTAAACCATACAGGCACGTTTTCTTCTTTCATTTACATCTTCATTTGTCTTACATATTTGGGAACCAAATAATACACTGTTGAGTCTGAACAAGCGTCAGGTGAATGGTTTTGACAACAGTCCACATGACTGTCACTATTCTAATGCATTACTTAAACTATCAACTGTTTATTTTGAGTGTTCTTACCCCACGATTTCTTTCCATTTCAGAGCCCCTCTCACTTAACGAAAATGCTATCCCTAAAACCCACACTCCATAGCAACTGTACACACTTAAAGGATTCATTGGTACTAATTTTGTTAAAAATATATTATCTAAGGATCGAGCGACAATTTTCTTGACTATTACACGTTCGACACAGCCCACCAAAAACTTTTAGTTTATGCTATCTCCAATCCCGTTTTCTCTTTTCCATGCACCACTTACAGAAAACGAAGAAGATATTCCAGGCAGACATTTTTAAATGTTACTACATCACTACATTGAAGAAGGTAAAGGACAAGTACAACGTTCCTCTGTAAAAGAAATATATTACCTACGCACAAGAAGACTCAAAATATTACTAAATAAATGGGTGAAAGTTTCAAGTTCCCGACCTCTCGCAAGGCAAACTTTTTGGTAGGAAAAGTTTGTAACCGCCTGACACGGTAACTTGAGACCAGTCACTTCCATACTGTACACCATCATGGTTATGAGGGATAAGTTCGCCACCTCAGTCCCTCTCATTCCACTGATCAACACATTATTAGACATTATATTTGCAGGATACAAGTGAAAGGAATTGATGACCTCCTGACAAACCAGATTTTTTTTTTTCATTAAATCATCTTTAAATATACACTGACATCTCCTACGAGTTAGCTCACTGGTATAGACTAAACATTCTGGTAATGACATGACTGAGTGCAGTCTTGCGCATCTCATCGCTTATACTGATACACAGATGGACACATGCAATGCTTAATTCATAAAACAAAAGACTGTCTCTTTTTTTTTTTTCTTTCTATATGTTACATGATATTCCAGATAAAGCCAAACCCTTTTACTTAATACTCAATCATCCTTCACGGGACACAGACTAGATTGTTGCCATATATTATGATATTCCTAATCTGAGACACTATATAGGCAAGTCGCTGTTCGACCTAAACCTAAATTTATGTTATAAATATATAATGTGATGCCCACAAGATAACTACACTCTTCTTATAGTCTAAACGCAAGGAATTAGGGAAACTAAATTTGTCTGATTTATTGACTGCAATCAATTAATGGATCTATCTTGTCGTAAATCAAATATAAAAATATTTCTCTTATCTTTTTTATGATTACGATAACAACGTTTATCACACCTTGTTATGACACGACATTTTGCACAACACACACGCACACTCACCCGCCACAGCCCACTACATAGTACTATGGTTAAATATAGGTCGCTCTGTGCCAGTAAGGGCATTCCGAGCACACACACACACACACACACACGCACACACATCCGACCTGTGCCAGTAAGGGCATTCCGAGCACACAAACACACACACACACACACACACACACACACACGACCTATGCCAATAATGGCACGCCAGAAAACGAGCTGTCATTGTCAAGAGCACATGCCAAGCCTAGCCTTGCCCGACACACACACACACACACACACACACACACTAGCCATGGAAACTAATCAGGCAGTAGATTTATAATTAAGTTTAAGGATCTGCAAAAACAGTTTGTACCAAACGCGAAAACTACTCCTAATCACAGAGATCCACCATAGACTCAGGGATGACCAACTCACATCATGATACAACCACAAAAGCCACTCTAACAACTATAGTCTTCGCTGTTAACCTAATTCAAATACCTAGAGTCATATATATATATATATATATATATATATATATATATATATATATATATATATATATATATATATATATATATATATATATATACACACACACACACACACACACACTAGCCATGGAAACTAATCAGGCAGTAGATTTATAATTAAGTTTAAGGATCTGCAAAAACAGTTTGTACCAAACGCGAAAACTATTCCTAATCACAGAGATCCACCATAGACTCAGGGATGACCAACTCACATCATGATACAACCACAAAAGCCACTCTAACAACTATAGTCTTCGCTGTTAACCTAATTCAAATACCTAGAGTCATATATATATATATATATATATATATATATATATATATATATATATATATATATATATATATATATATATAAGGTATAACATGTCCTCAGTACGGATACGATCCAAGCTTAAGTAATAATTTTAAATCGCTGATTCCCCATTGTTTTGTAAAATTCTCGTATATTAACTACCGGGCAGCTATAACTGTCAGTAAAGTAAGAATCTAATCCATTAGTAATCTGACACCGTTATCAAGACAGATTATGCGATATGCAAAGATTTGTATGATAAAATTGTAATGTTGGTTGGTCGCCATGTATTCTAGCATATAGTTTAGGGACACCACTGGAAATAAATATGATCTGTATTTCCAAAGTCGAAGATGACATACAAAGATACATGGCTCCACAATGAGTGTCTATTTTGCTTTATAATCATGATCGCTAGACGTTACAGACAGAACTACTGTCCCAGACAACACAGACAGTGACCCACAGACAGAACTACTGTCCTACACAACACAGACAGTGACCCAGACAACACATACAGTGACCCACAGACAGAACTACTGTCTCAGACAACACAGATAGTGACCCACAGACAAAACTACTGTCCTGGATAACACAGACAGTGCCCACAGACACAACTACTGTCTCAGACAACACAGACAGTGACCCACAGACAAAACTACTGTCCTGGATAACACAGACAGTGCCCACAGACACAACTACTGTCCTACACAACACAGACAGTGACCCAGACAACACATACATTGACCCACAGACAGAACTACTGTCTCAGACAACACAGACAGTGACCCACAGACAAAACTACTGTCCTGGATAACACAGACAGTGCCCACAGACACAACTACTGTCCCAGACTATACAGACAGAACTACTGTCCCAGACAACACAGACAGTAATCCACAGACAGAACTACGGTCCCAGACACCACAGACAGAACTACTGTCCTAAACAACACAGACAGCGGTGTATGACTCACAGGGAGGCGATGCCAGCCTTCCTGACGGCGTTGGAGATGCTCTTGACGGCGGTCTGGATGCCCATGATGAGCATGGTCAGCTCGCCCGTGGCCTCCGGGTGCCTCCGCTGCTCCTGCAGGATGAACCGGGTCAGCGTCATGCAGTTGGTGTCGATCGGGGAGCCGTGGGACGTCATCGCTCTGTCGGAAACACAAAGCCACACATTACCAACAACGCTACACATTACCAACAACGCTACACATTACCAACAACGCTACACATTACCATCAACGCTACACATTACCAATAACGCTACACATTACCAACAACGCTACACATTACCAATAACGCTACACATTACCAACAACGCTACACTTTACCAACAACGCTACACATTACCAACAACGCCACACATTACCAACAATGCTATGCATTACCAACAAC